>NC_055966.1:37184646-37187146 GCF_018492685.1 Alosa sapidissima
TGTATGGGAAACACTGCTATTGTGAGAGAATAAAGGAGAGAGAGAGAGAGAGAGAGGGAGAGAGAGAGAGAGAGGGAGAGAGAGATACCAACATCTGTTTTAAGGCTGAAGAGCAGACCACTGGCCAACACTATTCCAGATGTGTGAATTGCTCATAAAGGCATGTGTGCTATCATTCCAAAATATTACAAAACATTTCTATCAAACCATCAACCATTTGTTGCCTTGTAGCAGTGACACTGGCGACAATGGAAAACCGCTTCCTCTTGAAGCACCATACATTAGACCCATACAGCCTTCATTAAATGTACATCCATAATGAAATGTTCCTTCATATACAGTAGCCATCTCATCTGTAGCTGCGACGCACGGCCATGCCCCACACACACTCTAGAGGCCAGTGCTGGACTGTGTCTTGCGCGCTCTGCTACTGCAGAGACAAGGTCTCTCCTTGTTCCACAAATCAGCTGTGCATGCCTCCCTGAGCATGGACCCAAACATGCCGCACTGACTTCATGGGAATCAGCTTAATACCTCCTAATTCACCATCATGCTTTCTTGCATTACTGCCAAGACAGACGCCCTTTTGGAGCTTTCAATATGTTGTGTACGAGATGGAACTGAGAATGACGTTTCACTGGCAGACTCAGGCCACAGCTTAGTGGAGGATGGTTTAAAACGCTGCCTGTGACTTGAGTCACATGGATGGGGAATGGAGAAAAATTGGACACACACACACACACACACACATGCCAAACACACACACACACACACACATGCCAAACACACACACACACACACATACACACACACACACACACACGGCAAACACACACACACACACACATGTGATCGTCCATGCAGACACACACACAGACACGTCTAGTGTAAACACCAGCGCCTGTGTTACCTGCTGCAGCTGGTGTAGCAGCTGTTCTCTCTGGTCTTCAGGCTGTGAGGGAATCATCCGCTCCTGCTCCTCACACCTCCTCCTCAGCTCCTCCACGCGTTCCCGCTCCTCCTCTAGACGCACACGCTCCTGTACACACACACACACACGCACGCACACACACACACACACACATGCACGCACGCACACGCACACACGCACGCACACACGCACGCACGCGCACACGCACGCACGCACGCACACACACACACACACACACACACGCACACACACACACACACACACACACACACACACATGTAAATGTACTGGCATGATGTTGAAAACTGTAGATAGAAAACTAGATCTGAGATGCACAAGTTATGCTAAGCAATAAACAGGTTGAAACTGTTAGAGAACATGCTTGTAAACAACTGTGTAACACACAGTGCTGCTATCATGCAGTCCTCAAGCCATCCTATCTCTTTCCCACCACCCCTCCACAAACAGGACAAGATAGGGAGTACTACTGAGCCCTCACAAGACAGATCTGGTCATAGGCTCAGCATTAACATACAAACCTACCAAGTCAATACATAAATAACACGTTTACAAGACATCAACAAAAGAAACTCATAAAGAACTTCAACTCTCTTAAAACTGTTTAGGCCTGCGTTTGAAACCTCTTTGGATGAGTGCAAATGGCTGGCTTTAGACCAAGCCCTGGAGGTCTGTGAGGGAGGAGGTCAGACCCACCTTCTGTCTGGAGGTGTGTGTGTGCGTGCTCCTCTGTCTGGAGGTGTGTGTGTGCGTGCTCCTCTGCCTGCTGTGCTCCTGCAGCTCCTGCAGCTGCTGCGTGTGTCTGTGCAGATGCTTCCGCTCGTCCTGAAGCTCCCCCTGCAACAGCGCAATCTCCAGCTGCAGCTGCACACAGCACAGGACACAGGTCAAAGGTCACAGGTATGAGTACAGGACACAGGAAAACAGACATGGACACAGGACACAGACATGGGCAACAGACATGGACACAGGGAAACAGACATGAGTACAGGACACAGACATGGACACAGGGAAACAGACATGAGTACAGGACACAGACATGGACACAGGCAAACAGGCAAGAGTACAGGACACAGACATGGACACAGGGAAACAGACATGAGTACAGGACACAGGCCACCATCGTAAATAACAAGCTGTTCTTTAATGACTTGCCTGGTTACATAAAAGTTAACTAAAAAATAAGAATACAGCATAATCCTCATAGGATATTCTCTGCTTGCTCTTTAGCTAAGGTAGGTACTTTCTATTCATCATAGCCACACCTCCTCATGGAAAACAATAAAGAGAAACACACACTTCCCATCTTCAGTTTTAGCTGTGCATTTGCTTATGGCGTGTCAATAGTAGCCCTGCTTTGAGTAGTGTATGTCAGATGACTTTGTCATCAATCAGGACATGGTGCTCACTCTATGAGGCGTATTCTGGCAGCAGCCCAAAGGGTGCAACGTATATGTTAATGAAATACAGTCTGAGCCTCATGACCTCGTCATAATGAACAGTCTCTGGCCCCTGGGATTACACACAGGGCTCAGATTCTCAAAGAGAAAC
>NC_055966.1:37492146-37579646 GCF_018492685.1 Alosa sapidissima
GTGACGTGTCTGAACCAGTCCTCGACAAACTACATAAAACACATAATTAAGTAGTGAATTTTGATATGAAACAATTTAAATAGTAATCATGAAAAACTAGCGATGAAATTATTGCTTCCTCAGTGCCCAATAAGATCCACAGGAAGAATCAGGACAACAAAATATAAAAAAAAATATATATATATATTTTTTTTACCGTCATCAATTTTGGTCAGTGATTCCCAGGTTACTGAAACACCAGGGAACATGAAACTTGGTGGCCACTCCCCTAAATAACTAGCCCTACCTGAACCGTTGCATCCAAGATGACAAAATATGTATGGTATGTTAGTCTCAAGAGCCCACATCAACCTGACCCATACCCACTCATTTGTGATTTGCACACATTAAGTACATGCATGCGCACGTGCACACATACACACGCACATGCACATGCACACACACGCACACACACACACACACACACGCACACACGCACAGTCGCACACATACAGACAGGCAAGCACACACACACACACACACACACATGCACAAACACCCACCCACATGAATGAATGCAGACACATAAACACACACACACACAGGCACGCATACGCATGTGCGCATGGAAACACACACACACACACACACACACACATAAACACACAAACACAGGCACGCATACGCACATGCACACACACAGACACACACACACACACACTCTTATAAACAAAAGCAAACTCACATCACACACTCATTTACATGCACATGAGTTGCAGGAGTAGGAGATGGAGACAAATTGACAAGCGTGATTTATTTTTGCGAAGAGAATATGCAGGACTGAGAGGCGGTCATATTTTGTACCGCTATGCGGTACATCTAGTTTATTGCTGCCGTTACTAATGTTACTCTGTGGGTATTAGCTACAGAGGACCTGACACTTCAAATGCTGGCGTATTGCGTCACATTTAAAATCAAACTGTGTTAAGCAGACGTGAGCGGCAGGCTGAACAGATCTGCAACAGAAGGAGGTTGCTATGTTAACTCCAGCTGCAAAGTCAGCCATCTTCACCAGATAACACAATAATCCAGTTACTGTACAACAACAGTATGACAGTTACAGGAAGATAATCGCTCAGATTTTCGTTATTACAGTAGGCCACTTGAAAATAGGCTATGGCTAGGCTATTTACTGGAGGTATTTTAATATTATGTTTGTTTTGCTAATAGTTAGGCAAGGCCTCCTTGTGGAAATGTCAATTGTAGGCCTAAACACTAAGGTGAAATGCGTTGAAACTGACATGCCACTAGAACAGACGTTTTATCGGCTTTGAGGTATAACAAAGTCTCCAGTCTTGTAAATTCACATTATGTAACATCCATAACGTCACATCCATAACGCACTGTAGAATTCTGGGGTATTCTGATGTGTTCATATGTTGATATGAAGATTTTAACAATAGTTCTATTTGCGTATGCACAACTTTTTTTTCCATGGTAAGGACCTTTGCATGGAATTGCCCTTTTCTTTCTTTTTGACATTTTGGTTTGGACAGCACAAAGCAAAGACAATCTATACCATAAGGTTATCAGACATGTTTCAGGATGGCTGGCCTATATCCAGCCCATTTTCAGAACTTAAACAGCCCAGCCCATGCCTGTGAACTGTCACATTACTTATTTTGCTTGTATTGATCTTCTATCGTAATAGCCTACTCAGATAATGGTTTACATATTCATATGCACTGCTAGTAATAGCAGCCTTTGAAACTTTGAAGGCACAGACCAGCCCAGGAGCCTTTTAGAGCCCATGTTAAGATTGTCTTTGTTGGACCAAACCATAAATAAATTTGTTTGAGACAAACAATATTTCAGACAACATTGTTAAATTCAATATCTATAGGTTTGCTACAGTAGGCTACAGTAGCCCTGCCCTGGGCAGCCGTGGCCTACTGGTTAGCACTTCGCACTTGTAACCGGAGGGTTGCCGGTTCGAAACCCCGACCAGTATAGGCACGGCTGAAGTGCCCTCAGAGGCGATTCTAGGGTCTGTGGGGGCCCTAAGCAAAAATTCCTAGGGGGCCCTACCAACCAGTGTTCATCATCATTATAAATAATCTGACACCAACGAAAATTTATGAAATAAAACCTTTTTTTTTATTCAAATGTTTCAAACATGAAATGTTTCAAACATTTTTTGACAATATAAATGTAAAGAATAAAAAAGTTAATAAATAACTAAAAATTACTTTAAAACTCCAATACAAACTTTGTACAAAATATAAAGTATAAAAATTAAATAGTTTTACTGGGATCCTATACCCAAAATTAGTAATTCTTTTCTCTTAATGATCCCCTTTCAATATTGTGAATAGTAAATGTGGGCATTACAACACTAAGCACTAGGCTACTATAAATTTGGACAGTTAAGCACGGAGCCTGACTTATTCTAATTATAAAGTCTATATTACTTTTATTCTTAAATAGGCTACTTGGTTGACCCATCTCCTGACAATGTTACAATGTTTATTGTTTGCCTACAAGAAATATTAGCATGCAGAGTGAGAAGCGAACTACAGGAGTTGGAGCTGAGAGAAAAATAGCTGGGCCTATAAAGAGGAATGGAAAGAACATGTTGATTTCACCTGGATTCACAAATGCAAAGCCTGTGTATCTGACAGGCAACAACTCTGTCGCTGTTTGAAAAGAATAGCCTATCATACCGCTCTACGAAACGCAGCGGCACCTTCAAGGTGGTCTATCTGCTCCAAGCAGAGGCACAAAAGCGCAACATTGAAGGGCTGGCCGAGGGAGGGAGTTCGTTAATGTTTATTATCTTCTGTCTATGTCAGTTTAAGGACAATAAACGGTGCATCAAAGGGTCAAATATTAGCAGCCAAAGAGAATCGTTGATAACAGAACAAGTGACGATGTAAAATTAAAAATCTTTGGCGGCACATGATTAATGCGATTTAAAAAATGAATGCGTGCTTGGTCCTTATCGCATTAGGATTAATACAAATGCAAACATAATGTTAACCATCTCCTTGCTTAACTAGTTGTAACTATCGCTAGCTAGCTCAAGTATATTGTCATTTAGATGTAATGCCTTAAAGGTGCCATGTGTAAGAATTGAGGTAAAAATATCCAAAAAATGAGCTACACGCATCAAGAGAATGGAAGGAAATAAGGGTGATGATGTCATTAAAAAAATGACAAGGTATAGTGCTGAAGAGATATCAACCTGAATTAGCATGCTAAATTACTAGCCACAGCCCGACAAGTGTCATAATACCAGTTTCGGCCATGGGAGGCAGTATGCGGGTAACATAACCGCCAGCCAAACTGCAATACACGTGTCTCGGTTGTTACTCTAGGGTAGACAAACTCACTTTCTGGAGGTATACTGCCCCATCTTTTATGGAATGTGGAGTATGAATTGATTTTTTGGCGGACATTACACATGGCACCTTTAATACCACCTGAGGCTATATGTTTTTAAGCCCCCCCACAAAAATTAATTATGATTAAACGATACCTGGCCCGCTATCTGACCCGCCTATTTACATAACGTGCGCTTTTGGTTAAAGGAAAATTCCGTTTTTTAGAACTTTAAGGCCTAGCGATGGCAATGGGCCTACTACAGTATGCCCATTGCCAGCCACCCTGAGAAGTGAAAAGGCGATTCAAAACGAGTCAGAAAAGTCGAGACAGGACCAATCGTCAAAATTTCGGTGTCCACCACTCTAGTTCATCCAAAACAAACCAGAAAAGGGCCTTAAAGTGCTAAAACCGGAATTTTCCTTTAATATAGCCTAACATGCAGTGTAGCCTATCATTATTGAGCCTATGTAAAACCTTTACATAAACAGGAACAGAAAGCCCTCCTTAATCACGTCAGCCTACCCCGGACATCGCTTATCAAAAAGGCTAGCCGGTAACACTCCATAATAAGGTGCCATAATAAATAGCAAACTAGTAATTACCTAACCCTTTGTTAA
Source organism: Alosa sapidissima (assembly GCF_018492685.1). NCBI lineage: Eukaryota > Metazoa > Chordata > Actinopteri > Clupeiformes > Clupeidae > Alosa > Alosa sapidissima. Next base: position 37,496,127 of record NC_055966.1, read on the forward strand.
TATTAATTGTTACTAATATATCTATTTGGCACAAGTTAATAGTTTTTTCATTATTAATTAAATATTAGTTGTTTGCTTAGTTGTCTGTATGTTAATGTTTTAGCAAATCTAAAACTAATATTGTATTAATATGTGTTAATAGTTAACTAAATGTCTTTTTGGCACTAATTAACAGTTATTTCTTACATCATTTAAATGTTAAATGTTTATTTGCAAACTATATGTTAATAGAAAAGTTAATGACTTATTATTATTTAACTAAATGTTATTAAACTGTGCTTCTGCCTATCCCAATATGAACCGCTCTCCATAGGACCCTTACAATAGATAGATAGATAGATAGATAGATAGATAGATAGATAGATAGATACTTTATTGATCCCCAGGGGGAAATTCAAGAAAAAAACACACAGCTACCTTGACACGCTGCCACTGTTGTCGGCACCGGAACCCCTTATAATAAAGTTGGTTAAGCTTAATTAATATATTAGTAATATACAGTATAACTATCAGTATGGGGGACCCTTATAATAAAGTTGGTTAAGCTTAATTAATATATTAGTAATATACAGTATAACTATCAGTATGGGGGACCCTTATAATAAAGTTGGTTAAGCTTAATTAATATATTAGTAATATACAGTATAACTATCAGTATGGGGGACCCTTATAATAAAGTTGGTTAAGATTAATTAATATATTAGTAATATATAACTATCAGTATGGGGGACCCTTATAATAAAGTTGGTTAAGATGAATTAATATATTAGTAATATATAACTATCAGTATGGGGGACCCTTATAATAAAGTTGGTTAAGCTTAATTAATATATTAGTAGTATATAGCTATCAGTGTGGAGCCCCTTATAATAAAGTTGGTTAAGCTTAATTAATATATTAGTAGTATATAGCTATAAGTGTACCCTTATAATAAAGTTGGTTAAGCTTTATTAATATATTAGTAATATATAACTAGTCAGACAGTGAAGGGACTGAGACCAAAACTGGCTTATCACATTTATTCCTTTACTTTAGGAAAAGTTAAAACAAAACAACAAGTTGAATGGGCTATATTACATGCATCATTCCTATACCATCACTGTCAGCCCAACTAGCAAGGGAGACATGCGACATGGAATGTTCAGGTGCACAGAACGACGGTTTATTAATATTCTGAGACTCACTAAACACTCACAGACGTAGACCATACGGAGGTAATGCATAAACATAATGCTAAACTAAATGTACATTAATTTCCTGCTAGACTGAATTGCACTTTCCATGCACACTAAGCTAAACTACACTGAATGCATGGAAAGTTGCTAGCGGAGTTTACAGCTAGTCACGTTAGACTCAGTGTGTATGAACTCATGGTCATAATGAAAACATTAATAAACATTCTCTAAGTTGCTAGAATTGCACCCAAATTTTAACAATACATGTAAAGTAACATAATACAGGTGGTATATCAATGTTTTCAACTTAAACAACATTTTACAGTTACAAAATTAAAACTAGAATTGCGGTTCCGAGGAACTGCAAGAGTGGGTTTGATCAGGGGCATGGAACTCGGCCTCATCCAAGGATTCCAACGGTACCTCATTTATGAAAATTGGACATACGGGTCAAAAGTTACATGCACACACCTTCATATACACAGACAGCCCAGCCCAGCCCATTAGAGCTCTGCCAGATGGCTCAGAACTCTGCCAGGTGCAAGCTTAAACAATTAGAGCTGTGATGTCACAATCAGAATTAGAATCCTTGAACATTCCGCCATTCATTTCAATGGGGCCCAAAAAACACCGAAAAACGGGAATACCGCGAAAACGACAAGGGCCAGCGACACGAAAGTAACAAGCAAGTTACACCGGTTCGGGCCTGAATTTTTGGAGTTCGAACTGCGTCGATAGCTCAAACGGTCTAGGAGCAGTAGTTCGGCCAAAAAGTGGGTGAACAGGAATAATAAATAATAAGAAAACTTAAGAAGAACAATAGTGGGCTTGCTGGATCAAACCCACTAATAAGAAAACTTAAGAACAATAGTGCAGAAGAACAATAGCTTTCAGCCATGCTGTGGGCTTGCTGGATCAAACCCACTAATAATAATAATAAGAAAACTTAAGAAGAACAATAGTGGGCTTGCTGGATCAAACTCACTAATAATAATAAGTAAACTTAAGAAGAACAATAGTGGGCTTGCTGGATCAAACCCACTAACAAAGTGGCAGTCAACCTACAGCATACAGCAAAAGCATACCGCTTCTGATCGGCTATGGCAACAATACAAGGACAAAACGCAGCAGAGCTGCAGTATAGCGTTTCTCCAAAGGGGGCTCCAAAACACCAATCTCAATAAAGCTGCTTAATTACATACAATGCACATACAAACACTAAACTACATTTCTAACTCTGTTACACCCCCCTCCCCTGAATTTCACCAAATTCAAGCAGCAACCAAATAGTACTTCCAACGGCAAAGAGTGCACTACTTTCAAAGACTAGAGAGTCACCAATTACAGGACAGCCAACCACAGAGGTATCCAATAAGGATGAAGTGGAAGAAGAGGAGCGCAAACTCTCACACAACCAACCACTGGCAGTAGGGTGCCTTATACACCCCACAAGACCCTAAAGCCATAAACCATAAATTCCATAAATTCTACACAAAGCTAATCAGAAAAGCTAGATAAATAATAATATGTCATTAACTTTTATATTAGCATATAGTTTGTAAATAAACATTTAAATGATGTAAGAAATAACTGTTAATTAGTGCCAAAAAATATATTTAGTTAACTATTAACATATATTAATACAATATTAGTTAATAGATTTGTTAAAACATTAACATACAGATTTTATGCAAACAACTAATATTTAATTAATGATGAAAAAACTATTAACTTGTGCCAAATAGATATTTTAGTAACAATTAACAAATATTAACAAAGGGTTAGGTAAAAACTACTACACGTTAACAATAGAAAAAACATAACAGGCTATTATTTGTGCGAATGGGTTAGCCTTCTGTTTTCATGGACAGTTACAGGAATCCACGTCATTCGTTTATCGTTGCTTTAATCCTACCCACGTTATCTCCAGAGTTTGTAAGTTTGTCATTTCAGCCTCTCCTCTAGCTCCTCTACACACCCGTTGGGATTTATTAAGTTTTGTTACATTTCAGTTGGAGATATCAGATACACACGTATTCAATGCAGTAGGCTACATTCATCCTTATGGCTGTGTATTACCTGAGTTGTAAGGGATTGCAGTAACATCCTGTTAAAGTTGTCTTTGACTAAGTCTTCATTTGATCTCTACAGCTGCTACAGGCTTTAATATTTCATATTCAATATTCTATTCAAAAGCTGTCTCTACAAAGATGATCACTAGGATCAGAGTATTTCTTCACATTTACAAGAGAAGCAAAGACCATTAGAGCCAAACTACATGTATATGCTGGCTAAATCATCATGTATATGCTGGCTAAATAAATCATCATGTATATGCTGGCTAAATAAATCATCATGTATATGCTGGCTAAATAAATCATCATGTATATGCTGGCTAAATCATCATGTCCAAAACACATCCACATGGGCCCAGAGAGCAAAGTGCATCATTGCAAACACATCTATACTATAACATAGAATAGAATGCCTTTATTGACATTGCATTCAAGTACAACAAAATTTGAGAGCTACTTTAGTAAACTTACTTTAGTAAAGCACATCATTGCAAACACATTTATACCATAAAACTCATCTCACACATCATTCATTGCAAACGCACACACACATCAAAACACCCTTGCCCACACATGTACCCTTTTCTAGACAGTAATCCTGGCATGTCTAGCCCAGGTTATCATTGGTGCTTTGTGTGCGCACCTCTGGTGCTGCAGTTTGGGGAGTGGTACGCTGGTACATCCTGCAGGAGGGGCAGTGCAGCTGCAGCCTGGAAGTGAGCCTGTTGAGGATGTTGCCGAACGTGCCCCTCAGTGCTGAGGAGGAGAAGTAGTAGATGAAGGGGTCCAGGCAGGTGTTTAAGGTGCTGGTGAGCACGGCGATCTTGCGCCATTCCGGACTCTCATTGGTGGCGTAGCCAATAAGGTGGGAGATGTTATAGGGGCCAAAGCACACAAGGAAGACCACCATGGTGCCGAGGGCGAGCCCGATGGCTCTGGAACGTCGCCGTTGGCAGATGTTAGGCAGATTGGAAAGGATGTGGATGAAGTTGATGTAGCAGAAGCAGCAGATGAGCAGCGGCACGCAGAAAAGGAGGAGAAACTGCTGCAGGCGAAATGGCAGTAGCATGTCTAGCTGCTCTGGTGTGAAGTGTTGGTAGCATTTTGAGCTGTGCTCTACTTCGCAGGTCTTGTTTTGGTCATGGTGGTAGTGCATAAAGTAGACAATGCTACACTGTGCCAAGGAGATGGTCCAAATAATGACGCTGCCCACCACTGCATACAGAGGCTTTCTGTTTAGTTTGTACTTGATGGGAAAGGCAACTCCAAGGTAGCGCTCAACACTTATGGCAGTGAGGTACAGACTGCTGTTGTAGATGGTGCCATAGAAGACGATCGCTAATAATGGGCACAGAAAGTCGGGCATTTTCCACACGTCGTGGTCGATGGCCTCCTTCATCCTTAAGGGGAGGAAGAGCAGGAAGACCAGGTCGGACACAGTGAGGCCGATCAGCAGCACGTCCACAGGAGTTGCCCTTCGCCGCACCTTCTTGATGAAGGCATAGAGGGCAACAATGTTGGCTGGCAGCCCAAAGATGAATGTGATGATGTACACCACAAGAACCAGTTCTATTTGTTCATGGGTTTCAGAGTGCATTTTGCTGGCAATCAAAGTAAAAATGCACATTTGAAAGACAAATAGGAATTGTACATTACATAAATACATAAAGTTAGGCAGATAATCAGAAGACACTTCATTCACAAGTTCATTTACATGGACATTGATATAACAATATTAACCCAATTAAAACAATACTCTGAATGTAAAAAATGCATTTTCTGATTGCCCTAAACTGATCATATTCGTCATTTAAGAATAATGATGTTTCAGCATTATTTTGCCTTAGCTTTAATCAACAAATTGGTGCCTACCTTTCTAAAACGTTCTGCTGTTTAAGTGAAAGCGCAGCTTCTGCGACGTCTCCTCTTTGCTGTAGAGGCTGGTTGTTATGTGGGTTGTTGTTCTCTGTTGCTCTTAGAGTTCACAAAGGAAATGACACCTCTAAAATGTAAAACATGAAGGGCTGATCAGACGTTGTAAGAGAGGGTTATCACCAGCTAATCTATTTCATCATCCGGTCAACTATACATTTCCTATAATGGGTGCACTGCAACTCATAGTTCGACTAACAAAATGTCTTTTTTTTAGCTTAGTGGCATAGTGGCTCTATTTCACACAGGAAAAACTGCTGCCTTTTCAAATATCTCTGTTTATATTTACGGTATTTGGCAGACACTTTTGTCCAAAGCGACTCACAGTAAATGTCTTTCCAAGTAGCTTCTTTCCAAGGGCAGCCGTGGCAGCCGGTTCGAGCCCCGACCAGTAGGCACGGCTGAAGTGCCCTTGAGCAAGGCACCTAACCCCTCACTGCTCCCCGAGCGCCGCCGTTGATGCAGGCAGCTCACTGCGCCGGGATTAGTGTGTGCTTCACCTCACTGTGTGTACACTGTGTGCTGTGTGTGTTTCACTAATTCACGGATAAATGCAGAGACCAAATTTCCCTCACGGGATCAAAAAAGTATATATACTTATACTTAAGTAAGAGATGTTGAAACTGTGAGCCAGAAGGTCAGTAGTAAATGCTTTGCAGATGACCCTGCACATTTATAGATACTGTAACTTTAATGTCTTCCTTAGTCTACACCCTGCACATTTATAGATACTGTAACTTTAATGTCTTCCTTAGTCTACACCTCGTCTCTTTCCTTCTCTCTGACTCTGTCCCTATCAGACTCAGACACACACACACACAAACACAAACATGTCATCAGGTAAATGGCAGACATGGTATCCAATGACGAATTTCTGCCAAAAATGGTCCAATGGCTAATGACCTATTTAGACCCGATACCAAATATAGGTCAGTGGGTTAGTGAAGGCGGAAGATAGGATATGGGTCATGGCTTTTTAAAGCATAGCCTGTGTGGTTATAAAACTAGTGTACCCCTCCCACCTATAATCTGGCTATTAACACAGTTCTTAATTGTGAATCACCTCAGATTAAACAGTTATGTAAACAGACCACACAGAGAACAAGAACGTCAACCTAGAAAATGTCCTATACTGGCCAGTAAAATTAAAGTTGGCACGCTTTTGTTGGAGCTCACAGGAATCAATCAGGAGAACCACAGTAGCAGTATACCATGCAAAATATTCCACTCACTACCAGCATTGCCTGTCATACAAATCGAGTGCTGCCATAGGAATCCGAAGCCTCCCTTCCGAAGTCCTGTAGTCATCCACACCTTGTAGCGAATGCCCAGCCGTCTCTTACACAGTTGAAGTCCACTAGCCCAAAAAAAAAAAAACGTCAAATAAACTAGCCTGTAGCGGTTTCTAAACAGCCTTATGATCTTCCCCCGCGATAACTGATTTTCATGTTCTCGCGTTCATGCATGAACATGTAACCACATTGAAAAACGTCTACCAAACTCCCCCAATTTTAAATACCAGTATTAAACTATTCATTTCTTTGTTAGCCTACTTTTGTCTCCGTCTCTTAACACTCTGCCATCTTCTTTTCCTCCCAACACCAAAGCCACCCAAAAACTCAAATCATTAATTGGCTGGCAGCACCACCCTGCTGATTGGTAGAAACCCACAAAATAGAAAGGTTGATAGTAATACATTATTTTCACAATAACCTGTTATTTTAACTTACCACAAAGGTATTTTTAAACTTTGTCAACTCACACATGAATTTCAGAAATTAAGGAGGGCCCTAAACTAGCCTGACCCAGGGTTGTTACACCTGGAGACAGGTTTTAAAATCCCCGGTGTGTTTCTCGTGTCTGGGAATGAAGAGAAATTGTTAGATATTTACTGATGGACTTCTTATGGACTGTAATGTTGTATGTTTGCTCATGGACTTCCAATGGGCTGTGGGTGTTATGTGTATGATAAGTGGGGTTGGGGATGAGTGATCTGTAACATGGAGCTGATGCACTGATTAGCAGCCAGCTGTGTGCAATTGGGACTGGGCTGTTGGGCTATCAGCTGTGTGCAATTGGGACTGGGCTGTTGGGCTATCAGCTCGGGGACACTTGGATTGGCTGGCTGCCCAATAAAAGCATTCTAGACACTTTGAGAGGGTGTCGAGAGGAAACGCGGCGGTTGTTCTGTCTGTCTCTCTCTAGTTTCCCAGTGTCCACCTGGAACCAAGCGTTTGCTATTTGCTGGAGGGTGCAGGTAGCCTGAAGCAGCCTTGAGGAGCCCCCTACAGCACAGGTCCTCGTGGAAGATTTCCGAGGGGGCCACCAGGAGTGGTGCATCAGCCAGGTCCTAACCAGGGAACGGGGCGGCCGAGTGCCACTCCGTGTGTGCAACCTTCACACCTACCCCATGGAACTATTGAACTGTCGCTATCGCCCGGTGATTTTAATTTATTAGGCCTAGGCTATGTCCGATTTATTTTAGGCTATTCTTGCTCAGATGTTCAGCATACTGTAGGCTAGGCTAGGCCTATGTCCGATTTATTTTCGGACATACAGTATTCTTGCTCAGATGTTCAGCATCACCGATTAAATGGAAAACATGAATGTCCACGTAAGGGCATTGCTATGACGGGTGACATTATGCCTAGATCATCTGACAAAGATAATGAATTCCCTCGACTGACAATATATCTTCATAGAGAATATATTTATATATATAATATATATATATATATATATATAGCGGTCTCTAAAACCCCTCACGAGGGCACCTCACGATTTGCGCTCCGATGTCGTATGGATCATCCAGGTACGCCCACATAGTCTCGAATTGTTAGTGGAGGGGTGGTAGCCTACTTATAAAGGGTGTGGTTAACGGAAACCTCGGGTTAACCAAGAACATAACCTGCTCATAGCAGGTTTGAGATGCAGCGTAAATGGCCATGGCAGCATACCTCGGTTAAAACCTATCCACCTTTCGTAGTACGGGTTAATCGGGAAGTTACGCCACACGTGATCAAGTTACTCTCGAAGTTACCCAGATAAGCCAGTAACCCCGCTTCGTAGTACAGGCCCCTGAAGTGGACGCATATCCCCTACCCCGGATAGAGGAATCCCTGATGGGTCTGAAGTGGGCTGCCTGGTATTTGATCCTTGACTTGGCCAGTGGGCCTTTACCAATTTGAGCCTATGCCCAATGGGCTATGTAACACTCCAGCCACCTTACAGAGGTTAATGCAGTGTTGTCTGGGTGACAAGGTGAATGATTTCTTGCTCATATACCTGGAGGACGTGATTGTGTTTCACCAGATTTTTCCTCTCACCTAGACCATGTTTGCTCGGTTGGAGGCCCATGGATTGAAGCTGCAACCAGCAAGGTGTAGTCTCTTTCGATGCTCTGTCAAGTTCCTGGGCCACGTGGTCGTCAAGGGCGGAGTGTCCACTGACCCTCAGAAGACAGCGGCTGTGCAACACTGGCCTATACCCCCCACAGTCAAGGAGGTAAGGGCCTTCCTGGGGTTCATAGGCTACTATAGGCAATTTATACCTGGCTTCTCCAGGCAGGCAGCAGCTCTACGTGCCTTGCTGAAGGGGGTCCATGTGGCATCACAGGCAAGAGTTCAGTGGACTGAAGAATGCCAGGATGCCTTCGAAGGCCTGAAGGGGGCCCTACTGAAGGCCCCAGTGTTTGCCTATGATGACTACGCCCTGCCGGATGTCAGGCTCCAGGGCTTGGGTGCGGTATTATCCCAGGTGCAGGGGGGGGGAAAGAAAGGGTCGTATGCCAGTTGGAGCCTGTATGACACTGAAAAGAACGACCGCGACATAGTGCCTTGATAGTGCCTTCAAGTCGGAACTACTCTAGTAGTTCAATGATTATCTGGGGCACGAAGATTACGGCATTCACCGACCATCGACCCCTCCTGCACATGAAAACAGCTAAGCTAGGAGCAGTGGAACAGCGTTGGGCAGGCCAACGGGCTTCCTTTGACTTCAACCTACAGCACAAGCCTAGGCTGGAACATTGAAATGCAAATGCTCTCTTGCGGCAGCCTAGGCCGGCTGTAGTGGGCCTGGGACCGATTGGGCTGAACGGTAGGGACTAGATCCAGTGCTGCAGACAGTGCAGTTGTCATGACGTAGTGCCCGACGCAGGGGTTTCCAAGGGCTGTTCAAAAGCTGGGAAAAGCTGGAAGTGTTGCTGTACCAAGGGCTGCTCAAAAGCTGGGAAAGGCTGACTTCCGGTTGAGCATGTAAGCGAGAGGCACGCAGTGGAGTAGGCTCCCGACACTATCAACTACATTTTCTACTAAACCTATATTTTTCCACTCTAAACGCACTAGTTTCAATTTGTAAGGTTTGTTTTACTTTATGAATCACCAATGGCGACCGAAAGTCGACGGAACAAGACTAAAACGACTACACCTGCAGTCTCTCCGGTCACCTCTGTTGGTAATGCCTCCGCAGCAGCAGGGTCTCCCAAGCTACCTGTTGACCTGTGAAATCTCTGCACGGTTTTGATGTCTGATCTGACAGCAGCTATCACCAGTCAGCTGAAATCCGCTATTGATGCTGCCCTTGCACCCATTGCTGCCTCTTTAGAGGGTTTTACAGCCAAGTTTGAAGCGCAGGACCGCCGTATAGTTGAGCTAGAACAGCACCTCAACGTGTATAGCGACAGCATCGTCTCGCTAGAAAAGGCGGTTAAGGACCTCGCTACATCCAACAAGCAACTGACTGAAAAGATGGAGGATCTCGAGTCCCGCTCCCGCCGCTGCAATCTGCGTGTTATTGACATTCCAGAGGGTGCTGAAGGACTTGACCCTGTTGCGTTTATGTCCAGTTTCTTCTCCGAGGTGTTAGGTCCTGATGTATTTCCATCTCCACCAGTCCTGGACAGAGCTCATCGTATCGGCCCTAAACCACTGGATAACCAGGCTAACGGCAAACCAAGGGCTTTCATAGTTTGTTCCCACTATTACAGCGACAAGGAACGAGCTAGTCGCTGGGGGGCTGTCAATCGGCGACAACTCTTTCACTGGGACAGGATCATTTGTGGCTTTCCTTCAAGAGACCCATCTGCGCATTAAGGATCAACTTAGACTTAAACCCCGATGGGCTGGTCAGTATCTCCATTCTAATTTTGATTCCAGAGCTAGAGGTGTAGCTATTTTAATACATCAAAAAATACACTTTTCCGTGGATAGGGTTCTTTCTGACAGGGCTGGAAGATATTTGATTGTTGTGGGCTTCCTTGACTACACACCTGTTATTTTGGTAAATGTTTACGCTCCTAATTTTGATAGTGTAGAATTTGCTAATAATCTACTGATGCAGATCCCAGCCTTAAATACACATTTATTGATTTTTTGGGGGGGATTTAAATTGTGTCATTGACCCTGCACTGGACCGGTCCATTTCACGTACTAGTGTTCCCTCTGCCATGTCAAAATATTTTTCTGATTTTATGGCCCAACATGGATATGTTGATCCCTGGAGATTTCATAACCCTCAATCCAGAGAATATTCATTTTTTTTCCATGTCCACCATACATATTCCCGCATTGATTATTTTTTTGTAGATGGCTCTCTACTCCCAAGGGTAACAAACTCTGAATATTTACCCATAGTCAGATTATGGGCAGATTACGGGCAGATTATTTCACACTCATCGCATCGAACTAAAATTAGGAAAGCTAGACAGGAGGAACTCTCCAATGCTATTCTCAGCCTTGACTGCCAGTATGCTCTGACTCCTTCTCCTGAACTCTATAAACAACGCCTCAACTTTCAGGCTGAGTTTGATCTTTTATCCACAGGCTCTGCTGAGCGGCTGTTACTGCATTCTCGTGGCACATACTATGAGTACGGTGACAAAGCCAGTCGCCTTTTGGCTCATCAGCTAAAATGTCATGCAGCTGGGCGTTCTATTCCCCAAATTGAGTCCCCATCTGGAACTCTTACAATTGACCCTATGGAGATCAACTCTGTTTTTAAAACTTATTACTCCTCACTTTACACATTGCAGTCTCCAGATAATTCTGATGTGATGATAGGATTTCTGGATAAATTGGAGATACCCACACTATCTGAGCAAATTGATGCTCCTGTAACTTTAGACGAGATCATATGCTCTATCAAGTCTTTACAAGAAATTTCATGACAAACTGGCCCCACTGCTATTGTCTGTGTTTGAGGAGTCGCTGAAGCTGGGCTCACTTCCCCCCACATTGAGACAAGCCTCTATATCCCTTCTCCTAAAAGAGGGGAAGGATCCCACTGCGTGTGGTTCATACAGGCCCCTTAGCCTTCTCAATGCTGATGTTAAGGTTTTGGCAAAGTTACTTTCATCTCGCATAGAGGGTGTTCTACCCAGCATAGTATCGGAGGAACAGACTGGCTTCATTAAAGGTCGTCACTCATTTTTCAACATTCGAACCCTGTTTAATATAATTTATTCCAAAGACATAAATAGACACCCTGAAGTAGTGATTTCATATTTCATTGGATGCCGAGAAGGCTTTTGATAGAGTTGAGTGGGAGTATCTTTGCCACATTGACTAAGTTTGGCTTTGGAGATGCATTTATATCTTGGATACGCCTCTTGTATACATCGCCTCTAGCCTCTATCAACACTAATAACTTCAATTCTGACTATATTACTCTGTCTTGTGGAACTCGCCAGGGCTGTCCACTTTCCCCTTTTGCTTTTTGCTATACTGTAGCTATTGAGCGTCTCTCAATTGCACTCAGAACCTCACCCTCGTTTGTAGGGATAACCCGCAAGGGATCAGAACACAGACTTGCCTTGTATGCCGATGACTTGCTTTTGTATGTAACTGACCCTGTCTCCCACATACCTAAGATTTTGACTCTATTGGAAACGTTTGTCTCTTTTTTTGGTTACAAGCTCAACCTGCAAAAAAGTATATGTATGCCTATAAATGCAATAGCGCTTCAGCTTTAACAGTCTGCTTTGCCATTCCAATTGAATCGACTTGGTTTCAAATATTGTTAATGAGTTTAAATTGAGTTAATGTTACCCGCTCACTATCTTCCTTATTAGATGCAAACTTCACTCCTCTCCTTTCCCATATGAAGGATGCTTTTCAGAAATGGCATAACTTACCCATGTCTATGCTTGGGAGAGTTAATGCGGTAAAAATTAATATACTGCCAAAATTTCTTTACCTATTTCAATCTATCCCCCTATTTTTACCCAAATCGTATTTTAAATCTATTGATCAGGCACTTCTCTTTTATATGGGGAGGGAAGACTCCCAAAGTTAGGAAATCCCTGCTTCAGCAATGCATGCTCAGCGGAGGGTTCTCTCTTCCTAATTTTATGTATTATTACTGGGCAGCCAACATCCAGAAGTTTTTGTTTTGGTTGGATGCTCCACAGACATTGTGGTGCCAACTTGAGGCGTCTTCTCTCTCTGCCCTTATCTCCTTCACGCTACTCAGACAACCCAATTGTCTGTAACTCTCTTAAAATATGGTATCAATTCAGGCGTCACTTTCGGTCATGTTCTGCCTCTACTCTAATGCCCATCTGCAGCAATCATCTTTTTCCACCCTCTCAGTTAGACCCTGTCTTTCGTCTCTGGGAGAGAAATGGCATAGTGAGCTTCAGTGACCTATTCATAGACAATGTTTTTGCCAACTTTTCAGACCTATCCACCTCTCACAACTTACCCCACACTCACTTATTCAGGTATTTTCAGGCTAGGCACCGTCTCTCCACCACCTTAATTTGGTGGAGACAAACACAACATCTTAATTTGGTTTCTCAGGTAATGTTTGTTTGTGCGTTTCTGTATGTGTTTCTGTATGTGTAAGACCTATCTTGGGGGGTGGGTGGTATGGGATTGGGGATGGGTTGGCCTTGGGAAAAGGAGTCAGTATTTGATTGTATTCTTATGCATGTTATATTACCATTGTACAATGTTAAAAACTATTGTCCTTCATATATTAATAATAATAAAAAAACCTTGAACAAAAAAAAAAAAAGCTGGGAAAGGCTGGAAGTGTTGCTGTACCACGTACCTGTGGAGGATTCATCTGCAGACCCTGCGTCAGGCAGTGTGGAGTGACTACCATGAGGCTCTGGAGCACGCTCTGGGGAAGCGGCTGATGAAGGCGCCCCAGCTCCGGTTCTTCTGGACGGGGCTGAAGAAGGATGTGGAGGCCTGAGTGCCTGATTGGTTCCCCTGGTCGCAGCGCGTGCCCACCCTTGTGCAGTATTAAGATGTGCTATCTACTGTGCTGTCGACTTTCTGTCGCTAAGGGGGCCCCGCGGATGCACGGCCGTATGTATTGGTGGCTGACGACCTGTTCTCTCGCTATGCCTCACACACACACACACACTTACGCAGTTCCTACAAGAGACCAGACTGCAGAGACAGCCGCCTGGTGCCTGTGGAAGGAAGTTTTTCAGCGTTATGGCTGCCCTGAGAGGTTTCTGTCGGATCAGGGCCCAGATTTCGAGGAAGATCTCACTCAAGAGCTGTGCAAGACTTATGGGTGCAAGAAGATCCGCACCACCCCCTGAAAGTAAAGTGGTTATCTGGACACAACATGTTTGCTTGAGAACAAAAGAATTTTCTTTCCCAGAAAATGACAGAGACAGTAGAATTCAGTTTACGCGAGAGGGACAGAAAAGTGACGATCGGGCAAATACAAGCAACACAGGAAGAAGGCAAATCAAGGGTTTGGGAACTCCTGCTTGATGTTGGAAGTATATTCTGGTGATTGCTTTGAGACCAGATATGTTGTTGTATTCAGATTATGAGCGCATTGCCTACTTTATTAAGTTAACTATTCCCTTTGAAGATGTGATAATGAAAGGAAGAAGTCAAAGTATACAGTGGGCAGTGCTTCGACTTGGCCAGCTTCACTCGCGGTCCGCGCGTGGGATCACACGGTATCACGCAACTTTAATTTGTATTTTTCCAGTGAGACGCTGCAACAACCCAAACAACCGGTAAATGGCTCAAGTGAGCAGGGTGTCTCGTAAAAAGAAATGGAGCCTGGAAAACCCTACACAGACTTCACTACAGACTTTAGCAGACTGGTTTAGAAATAATTGAATAGCCAGAAATATGCCTGCCCTGCCCTAATAAAGAAATATTTGTATATATATTCAAAGAAAAGCACAAGTCCAACTCCTCCAAAGTTGACGCCAACGCCGATTCAAACAACCGCTCTTTGTTCGCCATAGCCACCTTCCTTGTTGTTCACAGTCGCAGGACTGTCGTTATCCTGTTAAGCCCGCCTTAAGACTCTCTAACAAAATAGAAATCGAACCATAGGGATTTCTATTGGCTTAGCACCGTGGATGTTCTCCAATCACAGCGCCCTATTTCAAAGTCAAAGACTTTGACTTTGAAATAGAGCGCTGTGATTGGAGAACATCCACGGTGCTAAGCCAATAGAAATCCCTATGGTTTGATACTAGACGTACAGGCTGAGCAAATTAATTTGCCGCTGCTAGGGTGCGTCTAGATTTCTAGGCTAATAAAGCAGTTTAATTAAATGGAATGTTAGTTGTAAACAAACAACTTGCAACTGGCTTGGCCTCACAGATGCGCTCGTGCCTTAGATGGCAGGAAAAATCTTCACGATAGGCCTATTAACTAGGGGGGCCATCAGACATTTGTGCCCAGTTAATCCGGCCCTGCCCCCAACAAATCACACCTTCCCACCTCTGACAGCTTAAAAGAAGTCAAGGACTCCTTACTCACAGACCTATTCACAAACCTGCGGCATTTTGCCATGTTTTGAAATCCTATGCAGCTACAGGAGCTTCCAATCGTGAGGAAGCAATTTTGCATTGTAGGCATAACTAACATGCAATAACGCCGCCAACAACAACCAAAACTAGGCTAATCATTGTCAACATGTAAATTAAATGTAACATTATTGTGAATCAAATTAAAATGTTCTCTTTTGCAAACGTAGGCATAGTAACAGAATAATTTAATAATGTTACAAAGATTGATGATCAATCCGTATGTTTCATTGGGCTACTAGGCTGTTTTGCCTTGATTCATTTAGGCTAGGCCTTTTTATTCAGGGCCGTATTCACAAAGAATTTTAAGACTAAAAGTAGCTCCTAACTGGCGAATTTAGGAGCAACTCCTAAAAATAATGGGCGTTTCACTCCTAACTTTAGGACTCACAAAAAGTAATTCACGAAGCATTTTAGACCTAAAAGTAGCACCTAAATATTGGACAGCTTGTCGAGAGGACTCCTAACTCACTAAGACCTATTCATAAACAGCTTTTTTGTGGCATTTTACGTTGCGATGTTTTGAAATGCGTAGCCTATGCGCAACAAGAGCTTCCAATCGCGAGGGAACAATTTTGCATTCATAAAAGGGATGCAATAATGCCACCAACAACAACCAAAACTACTCATTGTTAACATGTAAATGAAATGTAACGTTTCATTGTGAATCAAATTAAAATGTTCTCCTCTTTGCAAACGTAGCCTAGGCATATGGTGACAGATTAATTTAATAATGTTGCAAAGGTAGGCTACTGCATCAATCCATAGGCCTATGTTTCATTAGGCTACTAGGCTATTTGTTTTGCCTTACTCTTTATTCATTTAGGCTTAGGGCTTTTTATTCAGTTATTAATCCTCTTCCATCCTTCGCACTACTTGTGTAGCGCACGCATTCTCCGACCTGTCACTCATCATCGGAAGAGAGGTGTTTGGAATTCCCGCGTTACAATCGTCAGCCAATCAAGGTGGTCACTTCAGTCAAGCTCGTGCATGAGTAATGACGTAATCCATAGCAACGAAGACTCACTCCTAGTTTAGGAGTTGTCTGAAAGGCTTTGTGAATAAGAATGAGAAAACTCCAAGCTAAAATCTTTAAGTGCGATTTAGGAGTAGCCTACCCCTAGTAGTAAGATAAAAGCCTTTGTGAATAGCCTACGGCCCCAGTTATTCATCATCTATCGTCCTTGTGTAGCGCACGCATTCTGAGACCTGTCACCTGTCACTCCTCATCGTAAGGGAGGTGTTTGGAATCATGCCCGCGTTACAATCATCAGCCAATCAAGGTGGTCACGCTTGCCCATTTACCCAAATTAATGGTTGAATATTACTGATGATCATTGTTATTTAAGAACATGCAGTGTGCGTAGGGTACCAAAAACATCTTGCGCGTAAAAAAGCATCATAGCTCACATTCTGGCGGGTCTGTTATGCGGGTCGGTTAGGCTGCGCAAACCACAGGCCTTTATTTTGGGCATTCATTCATTCATTCAACCTTTATTTATTCTCGGAGGGTCATTAAGGGAAGCCCTCATTTTCAATGAAGCCGAGATTACAGAAGCGAAGCAAAGCGCTCCACAAACAAGACAACATTCGAGGCCTTCTGTTGAAGAATTTTATATAAAGCCTCCGCTAACAGTAATCCTCCTGCCCCTGATAGGCCTACCACAGCTGTGGATAGTGTGGAATGTTCAAGTAATAACACAATCCAATGTGTCTCAATTGTCCCCCGCTGACCACCTCACACATTTCTCTAGATTTTGCAACGAACTTACATGACACAATGCCATAAAATATGCCAGTTTTAGGACACAGAATAATGTTTGTAATGATACCAGGTAGGTCTAAGTTTAACAGTAACAAGTGTAATGAGCTATTCATTGTCGAAGGTGCATGGCGAAGTGAAATTCTTACTTTGGAAAACAAACATTTGCCGATATCATCGCTGATCATCAGAATATTGCAACAGATTCTGTGTTCTGGACTGCAGGTAACTTGTTAAGCCAGTGGTTCTCAAACTTTTATTTCATTCCCCACTTTGATCAAGGGGCATGACTGATGATAGTGGAGATAACGTGTTATCCCGAGGCTTTTGCAAGTCAGCATCTTCGACGGTAGTCTATTAAAAATATAAAACGTTTTCGATGTCCCAAACGGAGAGCCATACTTTATTATTTTTAACAATCTCTATGCTACTCACAAAAATGTAGGCATGGGGACATGATGAAGTAGGCTATCCAACTGTCGTGTGTTAAATTATTGTGATTACAAGCCAGTGGTTTTCAAACATTATGCGTGACTCGGACATCTAACTAAATGCAACAGGCTCATATCGTCCTCGCATTCGCAAAACGAGGACCAGTGTTTTGTCAAATTGCAAATAGCTATTCGTTTTAACGATTTTTTTATGATAGTATGAAGTGCTTTTTGTATAGGCTACTATCTTAATTTTGGAATATGGGGAGGGAAGTGGCGCGTCTGCAGTCAGCCAAATATGAATGTAATTCTGCGGCATAAAGCAGATGTAGGCCTATTTGTTTATTGTACAGAAAAATAAAAATGACATGTCAAGCAGTCAATTGACTACATTGCGAATTAAGACACTGTTTTGATTTGCGTAGTTGCGTTACCCCCAACACTGACAATAACATAGACAGCAAATTAAGATATTTTTTCGTTTTGTGGAGCGGCACCGGTAGGCTATCAAAAGCAGATTTCGATTTTCGCTACCACCGTGTAGTCAAGCCTTAAGCCATACCCAAGTAGCCTTAATCGAGGTAATGTTGAATTACGATTTATTTTGTTATTGAATTCGTAGGCTGGGATTCCTCTCAGTAACAATTACGTTTAAAGGTAGCCTAGCCTCCTGCTTTTTCAGAAGGGGCGGCAGTCAGGCTACTGACAGGGCGATGTACAGTGGCAGAGCGATGCACAGTGGCTGAAAGTGGTACTAAAGCTTCACGCCTCGTAATGCGCGACTGAAGTGGCCATTTGAAAGCGATGCCCACTGTAACTGAGTGTAAGTACTGAGTCTTTGAGATGGGATTTGAAAATATTTAGAGAAGCGGCCACTCTAATGTGGGAGGGACGGTTATTCCAGAGTTTGGGGGTGTCAAATAAACTGTTGGCCGACACAGCTTACTGAACTCGACTTGTCTTCTTTTATTCACAACTCTCATATATATGAACTTACATGTTTCAGATCTCGTATCCTACTCGCGAACTCTCGCGTTACTTCCTGTATTTTAAGTGACTACGTTATATTTCCGCGATGGTAAAAAAAAAAAAAACATGAAGCGCGATTTGGTACGGTATTACATCCTGTAAATCTCAGCGTTGCTAGGAGAGAGGTAGACGGAACATGAACACGCATTAATGACTTGTTCTACAACTACACAATCAACTTCACTCACCTCATATTTTCACGCATGTATGAAATCACGTCCTCCGAATGCATTACACTAATGATGAGTAGACATGCTGCTGCTTTCACATCTACGGTGTAATTTTTTTAATAAACTAATACGACGTTTTAATGGGCATACCGTAGCATATTGTTCAAAACATCATCAGAGTATGCCTAGGCTAGCCTAAGATAAATTGTTCAAACCATATTGTTTCAAAATATTAAAAACCAATAATAGCCAAAAATACTAAATGAATCGCAATGCATGCTGGGAAGCAAAACTCAACATGAAATAAAGTACATGAAACATAACTAGAATGCATTGACGTTATATCCACTCGTTTTCTTATAAATGAAAAGCCTACAGCCTATAAATGAAAGCCTACAGTATCTTCCTGGAACATTGCAGATAAAGAAAAATGTATCATTTTCTCTAGGCTATGAATGCTCTTTATAGCCAACTTTAAGATGAAATAAATAGATTCTGATGTTTCTATTCTATATCATTGTTTTATTAATAAAGTTTTGCTTTACAAATTAAGTAGTCACTTCTGTTGCTAGACAACCCTAAACAAATGCTACGTGGTCTGTTTTTAACATTTCTCTAGTTTTATTGCATCGTATTCAGCTCCAAAAGCCGGTTCAGTCCCAATTCGGCCGTGTGTGTCTCTCTCCATTCAACTGGATCTCTCAATGTTCTCCAACATTCCATTACTTGTTACTACATTGTACATGTTGTCATACATTGTTCATATTTAGCCATATTTATTCTCCCCTTATAAGATAACTACTAATACACTGCACATATTTCATTTATATTACTCCAAACCACCTTCCATAAAGCAACTGTATACTACTGTCTGTCTTGTCCTGTCTATGCACCACCTGTCTATACTTTGCATATCACTTTTCTGCTTTTTTGCACTTCTAGTTAGACACAAACTGCATTTTGTTGTCTTTGTACTTGTATTCTGCACAAATAATCAAAATATATGTCAATAAATGCTGATGTAATTTTGACATCAATGTTTGTCGCATTTATGTTTATTTGACATTGAAGCTTGATATCGAATTATATCAAAACGACATCAACATCTTGACATCAAATAGATGTAGAATTGACATCAAATGCCAACAAAGTTTGACATGGAAATGACATCTTGATGTAGAATAAATGTTGAATTGACATCAAAGCTTGACATTAAATGATATCAGAATAGCATCAAAACGACATCAACATCATGACATCTTGATGTCAAATAAATGTCGAATTGACATCAAAGCTTGACATTGAATGATGTCAGAATAGCATCAAAACGACATCAACATCTTGACGTCAAATAAATGTTGAATTGACATCAAATGCCAACAAAGTATGACATCAAAATAACATCAAAACGACATCGCGGAGGTCAAAATCTTGACATCAAATTGACATCAGTACATTGACGTCAATACAACTTTCATTCTAGACCTGTTTTTTGACGTAATTTTGACGTCAATGTTTGATGTCATATTGATGTTGAATTGACATCAAATGCCCACTGGGTGGTAGGCCGATACACACAGTGCGTGCGGCCGTACACTATGCAGGTGCCACTGAATCGTGCTCTCACGACAACCACGTCTTCATCTTAAATAGTCTCACTGTCCCCTTCAAGCAAGCAAAACGATGCTTTGAAAACATCTGTTTCGTTGGAAGGGCAAGGGTGTAGCAACAGGACAACAGTACAGAGACTGACAAGTCCGATGGAAGAGCTAATGTTATGAGATTGTTAAAATACGGGATATTTACGGGAAAATATTAAAACGGGAAGACAGCGGGAAAAAGTTAAAATACGTGAGAAACCCGGAAAAAACGGGAGGGTTGACAGCTATGTGTTGAAGAGCTGATGCAAATATAAACTGATTCATGTCCCTTGCATTTTGCAACTGTCAGGTCCATGGCGCCCGACAGAAATATTGTTTCATTTTGCGAGTGATATCACGCTCTGGCGGTGTTCTAAATGTGCACAGAAGGAGTTCCTATGCTGGCCACCCAAATAAAATTTCCTACGACCCACCCTTTGGGAACCAATGCTTTAGACAACATAGGGAACGAAACAGGAGTGGGACAGGATTCGGGAGCCTTTCTCTCGGGATTTTGCAGGACGCGGGCGGGGGGGGGGTCACGTGATCGGGATATGACGGGAGTATTTGTGTGGGCTCGGGATGGGAAGGGAGTGAAAATTGATTCCTGTGTCACCCCCTAGTGCCTACTGGTCGGGATTCGAACCTGCAACCCTCTGGTTACAAGTCCGAAGCGCTAACCAGTAGGCCACGGCTGCCCCTATGGTGAACAGGGAGCCAGTGAGGGGAAGCTAAGATGGGAGAGACGTGTTCTCGCTTACGGGTACCAGTTAAGAGTCGAGCTGCTGAATTTTGAACCAGCTGCAAGTGGGAAAGGGAGGCCTGGCTGAGACCAACATAGAGAGTTCCGGAAGTCGAGTCTGGCTGTGATGAAGGCATGAATTACTTCACAGTTCAGGGTGGATCTGGCTGATATTCTGTTTACTGAACATGCTTTTGCTTCAAAAAATACTTCTAGCACAGGTATATGAAGATATGAGTGCATTGCATTGCGCATTGCGTGACATACAAATTAGTGCCCTTAATGTCATAGCTATATTAGGACCAAATTAACATGTGTTGATGTGTTGAGGTCATGGTAAATATGATATTGTGACACGATGACACATTAACAGTTTCCTTTTACAAGTGCTAATGCACACAACTGTAAAAAAAAAAAGCCAAATGAACAAGTTTTTTTGACTTGCTTGTATACAGCACCTCACCTCAAGGTAAAAAAGAGTAAACACAATCAGAGGCTAGCTGGATAGTATGCGTATAGTGGATATCAACACAGCGTAACACTGAACAAATG
Organism: Alosa sapidissima; assembly: GCF_018492685.1. Taxonomy (NCBI): domain Eukaryota; kingdom Metazoa; phylum Chordata; class Actinopteri; order Clupeiformes; family Clupeidae; genus Alosa; species Alosa sapidissima. The sequence goes on from NC_055966.1 coordinate 37,517,431, forward strand.
CATTTGTTAACATTACAACAAAATGGTTTTCTTCACATTCTGTTGCTCTATTTTGTTTTTTAGTTGACTTGTTCATAACCAGGGCTCTCAAGTTTTGAAGTTTGCAAGGAGTGAGACTTTGTTTCTGTGGGGGGGGGGTGGCATTGGCACAGTGCCACGCCCCCTCCCCCCTGATCGAAGTACATGAAAGTCCTATGTCTGCTTGAACTACTCGTGGCGCCACGCCCCCCCCCCCCCCCCCCGCCCCATCAACAGACCCACCCTCCCCATGTCCCATCAACCCAGCTTCATGAGAGAGCACAAATTCCATTATTTCAAACACACTGTTTTATTTATTCTAGAACCCTATAGTAAATAATAATAAATAATAATAACGCATCACTGCAAACCTCAATCTGATGCAGGTTATGTAGACCGGCCTTTCTCAAACTTCTTTGACCTGAGGCCCTGTCATGGCAGACTTTGGGGTCATAGGGCTTATCTACACGTACCCAACCCCACTCCCTCCAAATCAAATTGTCATTATCATTATCACAATCATTATTAAGCCTATATTGTTATACATGCACTTTCACTTAAATGTTTTGTGACATGCACATCAGAGGACATTGCTTTTGCATGGTTGCATGATGCTTGCATAAGAAGAGTACTTCTCAAAACAGCAACAGAAAAAAATACATGTTTTTTAATGAAGTTTAATTTAAATGCCTGAATGTAAGGATTCAGGAAACACAATACCAGCTTTTGCGAGCAGATAGGCGTAAATCACTGATCTGTTGATCTTTAACAGATAGAAAGAAGGCTACAATAGCTTTTGGCCACGTTATATTCAAATTTGACTATACAATACTCCGTGCTATACAGTGTATTATACAGTCTCTGCTCTGTTTCTATGGAAGTTCCAAAAATCAACGTTGTTCTATTAAGTGTCGTTAAACAATTAAATAGCATACAACAGGTTGAAGCGGAGCTTTGACACCAACGTTATTGATTAGTTTCAGTTTCTCTCGCGCAGACGCCTGCATTGAATGAACGCTCATACCACCACTTTATTGTATGGCTCCATGTTTAATGACATCGATAGCAGAAACATTTGTTTTCTTTTTTTGTCGGTCCGCGGTATCTTGATCAACTGCGCAGCAAATTATCAGACGAAGCACCGGGCCTAATTTCACTCCAAGACTCCGCGGACCAGCAGTCTCCACGTTGCGGACCCACATCAAAACAAAACTATTTCCTGATTGGTTGAGAAATCCTATTTTCTGATTGGCCGATGGGTTAGTAACTGAACAGCAGCTCTCTGAGCTGAATGAGTGCATAGACAGCAACGTTGTATGACACGTTTGTAAAATATAGCCCTTAGAATTTTTTGTGCGGGCAAGTTAATAATTTCTCGGAGTGAGAAATGCCATGTGTGGCGTGTGAGCGTGTGAAGTCATTGAAATCCGTGTGTCTCACGATCAATGCGTGAGACTTGAGAGGTCTGTTCATAACTTTTTAATTCAACAAACAGCATATTACCATAAAAATAATCATTTATATTATTGCTAGAGTGCAAAAATCATTGGTTCAGTGGGTTGGTCTAAAATGCTTTAGAGCCACTTTTGCTGTATGACAAAAAGAGAAGTAAGAATCCTGTAAGATGGTGTGAGATAAAGATATAGATCCCTCCACCGCTAGTGAAGCATGGGCTAGTGTGTGCAGTGTAGAATTACAGCCCACCTTGTTGCACGTCCATTTAGAGTAGAGTATCATTTATTAATCCCGAGGGAAATTAAGGTGTCCAGTAGCATACATACATACAGAATAAAAAACACAAAGACATTACACACATTGCATACATTCACCATACAGCACACGCTTACATACATCTAGCCAAAGTCAGATCTCTCACACACACACACACACACACACACACACAGCTGTGGTTGTGATGAGAAGAAAAGAGTGGTTCATCACATGTGCCATAGTGAGTGATACTGAGCAAAGAGCAGCTAAGAGTCAATAACTGGAAAACGTGTTCAAAGTGTCCAGGTGTCTCAAAGTGTCACTATGCATAAGAAATCGGGGTGAACACACACACACACACACACAGTGGGGTTGGCGTATCAGCAGCAGGAAAAGAAAGTGCAGATGAGTGTGCAGGTGTGGGAAGGTTGATTATGCAGTCCAGTCACCTATGATCTCTTTCTGGGTGTCCTTCTGTGTGGTGTTGAACAACTGGATGGTCCTGGGGACAAAGGACCTCCGTAGCCTGTCTGTCTTGCATGGGATGGCACGGAATCTGTAGCTGAATGCGCTTCTCTGGTTGTCAAAGACTGGGTGCAAGGGGGTGATTGTAATTGTCCATTATAGAGTCAAGTCTGCTCAGTGTCCTCTTCTCAGCAGTGGTAGTGAGAGCCTCCAGTTCTGTGCCAACAACAGACCCAGCTTTCCTCACCAGCCTGTCAAGGCGTCCAGCATCTCTCTTCCTGATGCTGCCTCCCCAGCATGCCACAGCATAGGAAAGCACACTGGCCATGACAGACTGGTAGAACATCTGCAGGAGTCTGTTACATACATTGAAGGATCTCAGCTTCCTCAGAAAGTAAAGCCTGCTCTGACCCTTCTTGTAGAGTGCTTGTGAGTTAGCAGAGCAGTCAAGTTTATTGTCCAGATGTACCCCCAGGTACTTGTAAGTGCAGACTGTCTCCACTGTCTCCCCCTCAATTGAGACAGGCAGCAGGGCTGGGGTAGTACGTCTGAAATCAACCACCGCATTTCCTTGGTTTTGGTGGTGTTCAGCTGCAGCTGGTTGGTCCTGCACCAACTGACGAATTTCTCCACCAGTCCCCTGTACTCCTCCTCCTGCCCATCTTTAATACATCCCACAATGGCTGTGTCGTCTGAGAACTTTTGCAAGTGGCAGCTATCTGAATTGTAGTTAAAGTCTGTGGTGTAGAGGGTGAACAACACCGGGGTGAGTACTGTTCCTTGTGGAGTTCGTGTTCATGGCCCCTCAATCTTTGTGACACCGCAGCCAGACTGGACGCTGTGTCAACACTATAAAAAGCCCAGAGCTCCATCAGAAACATTTGATGTACATCAAATCAATCAAGGAAAACTATTCAGCACATTGAGATTTAATTGATGGCCTTCAACATGAAAGTAAAGAGGCTGATGTTGCGTGACAAAAAGTGAGATTTCTGTGAGATTGTGTATGATAAAGCGACTCAATGCTGTGTCTTCCTGTAAACATTTGAATGTGAAAAGTCATGTCATCGGTCAAGGTCAAGACTGACCAATTGCAGAGCACAACTATTTTCCCAATTCAAGTACTCAGTCTTTTCAGGCTTGTGCGCTGTTACCTATTCCTGCAACTTGACTGGCAAACTTTCTTTTCCAGCCATTTGCTACACTTTCTGCAATAACAATGACTGTTGCATCTCTTACTCAGTTGTACCCAGTCACACCTCACATTTGGTTAACAAATCAGATAAGTCATGTGTAACTAGAAAATGTAATTCCATGGAAGGAATTACCATTGCATGTAAATGCAAAAAGTATGATGTGTAAAACATCGTATTGGTGTAAAAAATCTTTTTAAATTTAAAATTACTTGCAGTAAGATTATTCAGATTACATTAGGAACATGAGTTTGGATGTTAACCTAGTCTAGAGGAATATGTCGTGTGGGTTTTTTCTCTGTATGACATTACAGACTGTTATTAGAGCAAGTAATGGCGGCCTTACATTGTACGATTTTGGTCTGTTTTCACAGTCGGCGACTAAATTTCCAAAGTCGGACAGAAATCATTGGAGTTGTACTGGAATTGCGGCGCGCTCCCGTCAATTAGATCGTTAAGTGTAAGGTGCCAATCTTATCGGTTTTAAGTCAGTCGGAGGGTCCTGCGTGCGAACGTCGTGACGTCACTACGGGCAAACGGACTACGATCGCCTGCCATCACAGCCTACATTACCCAGCGTCCCTGGTGAGAACGATCGCCTGCCATCACAGCCTACATTACCCAGCGTCCCTGGTGAGAACGATCAGGTTGCCATCACAGCCTACATTACCCAGCGTCCCTGGTGAGAACGATCAGGTTGCCATCACAGCCTACATTACCCAGCGTCCCTGGTGAGAACGATCAGGTTGCCATCACAGCCTACATTACCCAGCGTCCCTGGTGAGATCGATCAGGTTGCCATCACAGCCTACATTACCCAGCGTCCCTGGTGAGAACGATCCAGCCGCCCAACGCTTGCTGATTGACAGTTTTCTTTATTTTTATTTTTATAAAAATAGCACCTCGGCCAAACGGACATTGTTTCTTTTTTTCCTTTCTTTCCATTTATATATTGTGTGTTTCTGCCTTGTATTTTAGATTGGGTCTAAATATTGTGCATTTTAGCTAGATTGGGTCTAAATATTGTGTGTTTCTGTGTTGCGTCCCCCAGCTCTTGTGTTTGCTCCTACATGTGTTTGACTTCCGTCTAGCCGTCCACCCGGGAGTAGAAAGCGTTCCGCTATCGTAGTTGCTAGTTATTGTTAACCTACTTATTATTTTGATACCCATTCTGTTAAATAAACATACCCCTATTTTTGATACGAGCTGATCTGTGTGCGTCTCCCCTTTATGTTAAGGGTGGTATCCGACTGCCCGTAACATTCTGCCTTGTATTTTTAGCTAGATTGGGTCTAAATATTGTGTGTTTCTGCCTTGTATTTTTAGCTAGATTGGATGTAATTATGAGGCGGGAGGGCGGAGCTTTTGGAGAGTCTGAGCATCTCTATTGTGTGCAGTGTTGTGACACGTGTATTGCCCTTGTGTGCTGTGTTGGTGAACACTGTGTTTTGCCCTGTTGGAGTTCACGAGTGGTTGTTGATCTACTGACCCTAGCTAACCTAACCTGCAACTCTGTCCCTGTGCCTCTGATTGGGTCTGAACTCCTTTACCTGTTAAGAAAAATAAAGATTGTATTTTCTTATAAAGTTGACTCTGTGGTGTAACTGGGATCATCTGGTTGGGGTTTCATCGGCTGGTGACATACGCCTGGATTCGGGAAAACAGAGCGGGGGGAATGTCTCTGATTTTGAAAAAAGCTTTTTTCAATAGCCAATTGCGGAGAGGTGGCAGACCTTGTGAGTATGCCGGATATGCACATTTACTTGGTGTTTCATGAAAATACCGCCGACAGCAGACTAACAACCAAAACGATGGCATTTAGTTTGCCTTTGTAGCCATCTCTGGCTAGCCTTTGCTTAGGCAAATGAGACATAACTTCTGCAGAGGTTTAAAGCAAATGTTACGAACTTCAATGTCTTCAAAAATCGACTCTAAACATGCTTCAATTACGTTTGTATCGGCAGCCATTTCGCACTGGTTTCAGTAGTGTTATATCCTTAGATAACTTCTACCTCTACGGAATAACCACTCTCAATACGGACATGTACTCAACGAGAGTTTACTTGCTTTCGCTCGTGCATTACAAAACAAAACAACCGGCTTCCCATCAAGCCTTACACAAGTCCTACAGTAAACAGTATAGGACAAACATAACAAGTGAGATCAGATGAGATCAGTGGGCGTCTCTGAAAGTGGCTGTTTTCCGGTTGTGAAGGTTTTGGCCCAGAAGTTCGTTCAGCATGACACGAACTTCTGGGTACCCAGATTAATGTTAACATCAGTTGGATTTATCAGTCACCCAGTAGATGGCGCTCCAACATATTGTAATAGTGTTAGGTTCCACAGTTAGCTATTAAATGTGAAATTGAATCCTTGTAGATGATTAAAGTTATTCAATGTGGACAGTATATTTTCTTTGACAATATTATACAGTACAAACAACAGCAGAATACACTAATGAACACTTAACAACCAATGCAAGCAGGAAGTCAAAAATTCAAAAAAGTTGTTGAATCAAAAACAGATATTTGACATTTAGAATCTTGATCTTCACACAGTACATCTCAGGCCGAAAAACAGTAATCTAACAGCACAGCTAAGTTTCACAGTTTCAAAGGTATGAATGGTTGACAGATATGATTCACGTATAGTTCTCAGTCTAGTTCTTAGGTATCAATATAGTTCTCAAAATAAGTCTCAGTATAGTTTGTAGAATAAGTCTCAGTATAGTTTGTAAAATAAGTCTCAGTATAGTTTGTAGAATAAGTGGAATAAGTCTCAGTATAGTTTGTAGAATACGTCTCAGTATAGTTCAATAGGTATGTACACAGATATGTTAAGTAATAAAACAGTCACAGATATTTTCACATAATGATAGCAGTATTTTCAGTGATGTTGTCAGAGACCCTCTGGTCTGGAACTAGCCTAAAAGACAAAAGCAAGGCGTGTGGTCCATAAGGGCAGGTGAACAAGGTGAAATGCTCTTTTCTAATATTCTATCACCCCCTTTACGTTTAAGTTTGTTGTTTGATTAAGCTTACTTTGTTCTTTTTTCACGGGGGTGATTGTCTGTGTTTGTGTTATGTCTTTGTCCTGGTGGTGGGCTTGTGGTATGACATGCTACGCTCACCTGTCTTGGGTTATCATATGGGATAAGCGCACACAATCAATTTTGCAATCAGTGGGATTGATTTGCTTACATTTATGCATATGTACGCACACACACACGCTTTCAGATTTTGTAATATACAGAGGCGTGCTCATGCATACAGACACATAAACACACATACGCACATGCACACACACACACACACACAAGCAGAGGGTAATCTATCCTGTTCACACACCATCCCTTGTCCCCCTTTCCCCTGTGACAGCCACGCACGAGTCAGCAAAAACAACCACCGTCTGATTGATCAATACTTACATTAGCATAAATATAAGGGCCGTTTTTGTTTACACATGAGAGCCGGAGGGGAGAGGAAGATGCTGATGTCTCTGTTCCTCTCCTCTTTCAGCAGAGAGGAGGATGAGGATGGAGGGGTGTGAGACAGCAGGGAGGAGGATGAAGATGGAGGAGTGTGAGACAGCAGGGAGGAGGATGAAGATGGAGGGGTGTGAGACAGCAGGGAGGGGGATGAAGATGGGGGAGGGGGGGTGAGACAGCAGGGAGGAGGATGAAGATGGGGGGGTGAGACAGCAGGGAGGGGGATGAAGATGGGGGAGGGGGGGTGAGACAGCAGGGAGGGGGATGAAGATGGGGGAGGGGGGGTGAGACAGCATGGAGGAGGATGAAGATGGGGGGGTGTGAGACAGCAGGGAGGGGGCTCATATAATCACGAAGGGTGTTGTTGGTGTAGACAAGTGGATGTAGATGACTTTCTTTCCTGTGTGTAAAATGAACAGACGCTCCAGAACGATCACCAAATCTAGACAAGCTCAGACATGCGGTGTAAAGAAAAGTTCTGCTCAAGCACACGCACGCACGCACGCACACACGCACACACACACGCACGCACACACACACACACGCACGCACGCACACACACACAGGAGTCTACCAATTGAGTGGCACTTGGTGTCTGGAGGCAGGACTGTGTATATGTTGAAAGTGCATTTGAATTATAGCAGTTAGTGTAGGCCTACATTGTTCGCATGTACTCGCATGTGTGTGTGTGTGTGTGCTGGCGTGCGTGTGTGCGTGTGCCTGCGTGCGTGTGTATGTGTGTGTGCGTGCGTGTGTGCTTACAACTACTGCATCTCAGTAGCATCTGCTTCTCTCTCTCTATGTCCATCTGTGACTGTGATCCTTCATTCTATTCCTCCCCATGGTCTTATCCAGCTGGTGGGACCCCTAGGAAGACCCCCATACACACACACACACACACACCACATACACAGAGACACACAAGTATGTACACACACACACACACACACACACCATATAAACACACTACACACACACCATATAAACACACTACACACACGCTCTGTCTCATCCACGGTTCTCCCTCCATCTGTGCTCAGCACAGTGGAACGTGCCAAATGGAGAGGAACCAGAGCAGTGTCTGGAGGCCCACACACACACACACACACAAGAGCAGTGTCTGGAGGCCCACACACACACACAAGAGCAGTGTCTGGAGGCCCACACACACACACAAGAGCAGTGTCTGGAGGCCCACACACACACACACAAGAGCAGTGTCTGGAGGCAGAGGAGCACAGTGTCTGAACCATCCAGAGTCCCTCTACTTCAGTGCCCACACACACACACACATGCACATGGACCCACACACACACACACACCCCACACTCACACATGCTCACATATACAGACACACACACACACACACACGCACACATATACAGACACACACACACATATGCACACATATACAGACACACATAGATTTCTGCTACGGAGACAGCCAGACAATCGGAGTGGGCAGCACTGGGGGAAAATGCAGATAATTGCACCTGGTAATGCTAACTCTCATGGTAATGCTAACTCTCATGGCGGGCTGGAAAAGAGGGAAGCAATTGCATCCACTTGTAGTGTGATGGTAGGTAGCCGCTGTTTGAAGCTTGCATCAGTCGACAGAGCACAATAGATTGGAGTTCTCAACGGGCCTGAGAATTACAACCTGACCCAGCCCGGCCCGTTGCTTTCAAAGCCCGGACCCGATGTAACCCGACACATCAACATGAACTAGACTGCATTTCCGGCGGGAACTGCGAAAGTGTGCTTGCCCTGGTCCAGTCACCAACGTGAGCAGACAGTGGCATACGCTATGCTGAACCTGGCTTGATCCAAGCATTCTAACAGTGTGTAACTTTCAGTGTTGGAGCAGTGGCAATACCTCAAAAGCTCTAGGAGAGGGCTATTCAACTATTGGCTTGCAAGGTGAATGCGGTTCGTTGGATTTTACCTGTGGCCTGCCTTCGAATTTAGCTTCTATGACTGAGATCAAATCAATAAAATAAAATGACAGCAGTGATTGGCTGCAAAAATAAATAATGTCATGCGTCTTGCGCCTCTCAAACTGGGCTATCAGGTAACCTAAAAGAATTGAAATTATGAAATATGACTAAGGAATTCAAATGCTGCTTGTTTGTCAGGATACTTTTTCACTGATTTATTTTAAAAATATGAGCTATGAGTGTGAATGTTATATATTCCATCCCCTAATTCTGTTTTACTGGTTTATTTGACAAATAATCTATATTGATTTGCTCTATAAAGACCTTATGTCTGTTTAGGATTGTTTTGAGAGCCTATTGATGTATCTCAGAATAAAGTAATGTCCACAACATTAGTGATGTTTTTTTTTTGTGTGTGAATGTATTTTACTTAACTCATTAAATGTAGTTGAATACTCATGAACGCATGTCTCTAATAGCCACAATAGGAGTAATTTTAGCAACACCGTATTTTGTGTGGCCCATAACGACCCAGTGGATCATGAAAACGTGCCAAAATTCACATTCCTTGCTTGATGTTGGTACATTAATCCCATTCAGATTGCCACTTATCTGTGATGTAAGAGTTCAGTATAGGTTTAAGGTCTGGGGCACGGATTTGACATTCTGTGACTTCTTCATTGAGGGCTTGCTTAGCAGCACTGTCCACTTTCTCATTTCCCCTCAGACCAACATGGCCTGGGACCCAGCAAAAAACTACACTCAAGTTCTGGTTCTTTAGACGTAGTTGATCAAGCTCAGCTTTGGTTGTACTTTTTGCGTGACATTAAGGCCTACTGGAAAGATTTTTAATTGCAATTTAATTTAATGCAATTTACTTTCACGATTAAATAAAATTAATTTATCCCTCTCACCCATAGTTTTCTATTTATTTACAAATGTACATAGGCCTACTGTAATTACATTTATACATAGTTATTCTACTGATCTTCATACTATTCACCCTGCACATAGACTTATTCTTACTACTCTTATGATGTTGTTTCTGCACTACAATGACACTGTTTCCACACTGCACATAGCTGTATGTTATGTACATATCTGTTATATATTTGTCATATTGAATATCCATAATTATTTTGTTTTATTATATTCTGTTATTATACTGCATCTTTATTATTATTTCTACTATTATACTGATACTGCTACATCTACATAAATTATTCTACTTATTGTATGAGGTAACTGCTAATACACTGCACATATTTATATTTAATTCATATTACTCTAAACCACCTTCTGTAAATCAACTGTATACTACTGTCTACATTGCACTATATTTCTTGACCTGTCTCTGTATATTTCATCACCTTTCTATACTTTGCATCACATTGAATGCATACTGTAGGCTACAGGGCTCTCAAGTTTTGAAGTTTGCAAGGAGTGAGACTTTGTTTCTGGGGGGGGGGGGGGGGGGGGGGGGATAATGTTAGTCTGGCGGGGGGGGATAATGTTAGTCTGGCGTTATAATTTATTTGCCTTGGGTGTCCTTTGGAGTAGGTAAGACTGTTTATAGTGGCAGGCTAGCACATACCGTTGACTTGCGCTAGCCTAGCACCTGCGAACTCTGCAATTAGAACGACTGGATGAAACGTGTTGAAAACGGTCTCCACTGATAAATATCACACTTGCTTACTTGGAAATGAGGTCCTATGTCCAAAATCCTGAACCACCCCTTTAAGAAGTGGCCACTTCATTCACACTTACCGTGATCCACGCAGCAACATTATTAAATTAATCTGTCACCATATGCCTATGCCAACGTTTGCAAGGAGAACATTTTAATTTGATTCACAATGAAACGTTACATTTAATGTACATGTTGACAATGAGTAGGCTAGTTTTGGTTGTTGTTGGTGGGGTTACTGCATCCCTTAGTTATGCCTACAATGCAAAATTGTTCCCTCGTGATTGTTAGACACATTTCAAAACATCGCGACGTGAAATGCCACAACAAAACATTGTTTGTGAATCGGTCTTATTAGGAGTCCTCGCTTGAGCTGTCACAGACTCAGGCGCTACTTTTAGGGCTAAAATGCTTCCTGAATTACTCTTAGTAAAAAAAGAATAGGAGTCCTAAAGTTACAAGTGGCGAAGTTACGAGTACAAGCATCTCATATCAAATGACCATGGCATTACGCTAAGCAACATAAATCCCATAACGTTTCAGCAACATCTCCTCCCTATGACATGGCTAGCTATCGGAACTCCCCCTACCGTCGGTCCCATATATCCGCCGTCTTGCGTGTGTATGTGTCACTTAATATCCATATCTATACAAACCAAGACGGCGGACTCCTAAAGAAACGCAAGCACCCACACAATAGGTGTATCTAAATTAGCTATGTACCAAAAATGACATTTTACCGTGACTTGAAGAGCTGTAAACAGTGTTGTAAGGCTGCGTGTACACATTCGCTTGGAGCTCCAGTGGAATTTTAATTTCATGACGAGAATTCTCGGTCTAACCGTTCATGTGCTGTTGAAACGGTGTAAATAGGCGACCCATCAGGCCAGCACTATAACTCTGAGTGTGGTAAACAAAATCGGATATTTCAGGCAGTAAATGCTCCCGTTAAGAACCAAACCAGATTTTGTTCAAATCCACACACTATGGCTACTGAAAATGTAAGGTTCATTTAGCAAATGTTATTTTGAAGTGTTAAAAAACATTGTTGTTTTAGAATTTCCGAACAAAAGTGGTGATAATTGACAAGAAATGAATGATTTTAAATCTCCACTTAGCATTCTAATAACAGAAGGAGCACATTTATGTGGACCACTACAACATGACTCATTATGTCTGTAACGTTAACTGTATAAAACACTTACTTTCATAAAGGAAGCACACCATCCAGCACATACACATGGAAACCAATATTTTAGGTACTTGGCCACGAACTCAAAACGTGTCTCTCTGAAGCTCTGTTCTAGAATCTTTGCTCTGAACGCTCCGTTGCTAGGCAACATCTAATAAACGAAATGAGAATCTTTTCAAGGTATTAAAAGTGTACGTGTGATTACGAATGGATGTGTGTGGTTTGCAATTAGAATAAACAAGAAATAACATTTCCAATAATTTCCCATGATAAATTACATAATATTTGCATCTTCCTTACTTGTGAAGCTCTCATTCAGATTTCAAGTACACTAGTGAAATGTAATACAACGTTGCCACCTAGCGTTCAGATGTAGGGGAGAACCGGGACGAATGAAACACTTCTTAATTAAATGTAATTTACAAAGAAATCGTAGAACATTGAAAGTTAATATTTTGTCTCTAGCAACCTACATCTATCCTCTGTCAAATGCAGTTGCATCTACAGCTCTGAACAAAACCGTTCAAGAGTTATTTAAGGAGAAGTCGAACGTGTGTTTTGTTTCATTCGTCCCTCCTGGCTGGGACAAATGAAACAGCATGGGGGACGAATGAAACATACAGCTTAAATTATGTAAACTTCCCACAATTTCAATATTTGACAACATATCATGAATAGTACTTCAAGTAGGTGTTATTTTAGATAGATTGCTGCTGGGCTATGTCTTGGTTCATGTCTGTTACCAACTCATTGACGTCATGGTAAAGCGCTTATCTCGCGGTTATGGAAATAGCATGCACTATGCCATTAATATAGCTAGAATAATGCATGTTTCGAATTATATAATGTTTCTATAGTACAAAATGTTATTTCACTCTGTTTTTACGTGGTTAAAGCCACCACACATCCAAATAAGTGCCCTTCATGACCGACAGGCCGTCGGTCTCCATAGGTTAACATGGCAAAACTCGACCCCCTACCTGATAGCCCCAAATATATTTGCATCTTTCTAAAACTGCTTTTCCATGTCTCACCTGCATAAAATATAGTATAAACACAGATATGTGTGCACTGACTTAGAATAAATGGGGTTTACTGCCTGGTCGGGACAAATGAAACAGGTGTTTCAATCGTCCAGCCATAGACATCTAGCATTATAGGCTGTTTTGCATCCATTACAAACAAACATGCAATGTGAACGTCTGGAATTGGGGAGAGTACTAAATGCTCTACTGAATAAGCATGAAGTCAAACCTTTAAATGAAAAACACTCTTTAATAATCAAAAAAATAAACCGCTAATGAAGTAAACTTGTGACCATCAAAAATCGTTTATCGCCTGTAACTCCGTGATACCAGGACGTAACAGGAAGGCATTTGGCTGAGCAACGGAGGTTAATATGCTCTATGTTTTGTCCAAATGATGACTGTCTATCATCATTGCACTCGGAGAAAACGGGAATGTTTCATTCGTCCCCGTTCCAATCGTCCCGGTTGTACCCTAGGCTATTTAACATTATTCCACTGCTTGGTTGAATTTCCCATTGTCCTACGTAATTTAGAACGACCATTAACCGTATGTTATTTGCACACCTATGAAGTAGATCCATTTTTTTGGCCGTATCACACTTCTATATTAATTCGCCGAACTCGTTGTTAAGTTTAAATGAACTGTCACGTTGCATCCGAGCTGTAAAATGCAGACGTTCAGAACATGGCAACATTGTAGCATATGACGGAGGTGGCTTTTAGCTAGATGGATGACAGCAGGCTAAGTAAAATAGCGATGTTTCAAAGCTGAAGTTCATCAGAATCTTGGGATATGCCCGCTTGACAACGGGAGAGATAGAACTAACGACTGGCCTTTGGCCGTAGCAACCATCCATTTAGAACTAGTAACGGCAGTTTGTCCTGCAAGTTTAGAAATTAGTTGATATGTGTTGGAAGAAATTAGTTCTACAAACAAGACAGTTTTAGCGATGAAAACGTTTAAATTGTAACAGGAAATGAACACAACGCAAGTGGCAACAGTGGAATAAGCGGGATAATGGACTCCACGGTGGTCTGTTCACAGAAGTTAATGCACTTACGAGGTTTAAACGGCCCTCCGCTTCGCGTCGGGGCCGTTTTACAACCTCGACCGTGCATTAACTTCTGTGAACAGACCACCGTGTCGTCCATTATCCCTTACTTAACGTGACATTGCTTGCTTATTCTTTCGTCAACTCCATGCTTTTAGGAAAACAATCTTTTTATCATAGTTCCCTCTTCAATGAGCGATTACCAGCTCGTTTTTGTAACAGAGATAGCTGTTTATTGTCCCTAGGTTTACAGAAACACCTATTCATATTAATATGTAGCCTATGGAGTGCTGCCGACCACTGTTCATTACGGCCCAGAATGCCTTGCATGTCTTTACAACAAAACAACACAGTAAAACCTAAATGCCCGTAAACATATGCATTTGCATACTTGTAACATTTTTAATAATACTCTCCCATCATGATATTTAACAATAATGAAAAATTTAATTTGAATACCGTCAATGTGAAAATAAGATAGATGTACTAGTACAACTGCAAATGTGAAAGGTGATAGTTACCAAATACGGGTGGGTGGTTTGCCAAATGCTGGAAACTTTTGGAATGTTTTCTTTTTTTTTTTAGCTTATGCACCCTCACATTGGAGTCCCGAGTTCAAATACAAAATTTGGTATCGATATGTGACAGTGTTCCTGAGATATGGACGACTTCCTGTTTCGGAGCTTCGCCGCCGATTTCGTTTGGCTGTGACGGGCAAACGCTTCCGAAAATCAAAAATCCTTCTGGTAACTTTTGTGAAGCTTGGTCCAAGGATAATGTACGTCAAGTTTCATGGCGTTCAGACCAAATTTGTGACCTGTGAAAATTTAGTTTCGCTTTCTGTTCAATCCAATATGGCGGACGAACGGCACGCCACCCTGACGTCATCTTCGCGAGCAACTTACACCGGTACTGACCAGACGTTTTTAAAGTTGGAACGGTGTCTCTGTCTCAAAGGGCCTAGGCGCTAGAGCTGACAAAAAATTAGGGAGACGGGAAAAATAAAACTTAAGAAGAACAATAAGTGTGCTGCTTTGCAAGCACACTTAATTATCTGCCCCAACCCGGCCCGACGCAGAACATAAGCTTAGGCTACGTTTTGACTGTTAAACCCTGACTTTATTTAGGTGAAGATTCAACACATTAGCGTGACAATTTACTTACTTCTTCTGGCATATCGTGACGGAAGAACCATGCCAACTTTGGATGCGGTTATCTTAGCGATACTTTTTGCAATACCCTTGATATACATATCGTTGGAAAGCTTAGTTTATGGCATCCATATGAGCACAATAACTTAATTTTGTAAATTTTACCAAAGTGACTGGTTTCGCCTTGCAGGGTCACATATTTCATCAGCACCTTGCATTTTGAGCATTGCACATAACCTGTAGAATTTCCATCAGAATCCAGCACCACTCCAAACACTTTTCCCACTCCTGTAGTAGCGATGGTGAATTCACCTGCGGCAAGTTTAGCCTACTTTTCACCAACTCCATCTTCTTCTCCAGGCTAATGGCGTGCACGCAACTTCATCATCTTCTCCAGGCTAAAGGCGTGCACGCAGCGGCAGGTCTGCCCGTGGCCCTCTCCCTGATGCACGCTGCGCGCAGCAGCAGACTTTCTTTACGGTGAACAGCTGCGATGATTAAAAGGCTAAAAGTTTTTTTTTTGCTGAGCAGAAAAGATTAAGCCCGAGGTCTGACCCAACCCGAGTCATTTGCTTATTTTCGACCCAAACCCGGCCCAAACCTACGGGTCCCGTCGGGTTTGTCGGGCCGACCCGACCCGTTGAGAACTCTACAATAGATACCATTGCATCAGTGGACAGAGCACAATAGATACTGTTGCATTTATCGGTAATGAGTCCTGAGAGCTAAGTGGTTGTTTTTCTCCCCCAGTCTGTCTGTTGACAGATGTGGACGCTACATCTCAAAATGACTACCACTGTGGACGCTACATCTCAAAATGACTACCACTGTGGATGCTATCTGTTACAATGGCAGTGAAATTGGGAGTAAATAATCCATCAGTTTAGCTGTAAAATTTCTAGCGAACTGGCCCAAAGAAGTCAACCCTCTTTGTTGTTCACGATGAGTAATGGTGTCACAGGCAAGACGTGTGGCCCTGTCTTACGCCCCCTTTTTTCAGCAGTATGAGCTTTGTTGTTCACGATGAGTAATGGTGTCACAGACGTATGGCCCTGTCTTACCACTCTACTGTATCTTTGACATAAATATCATTTAGTGAAATAAAACTGAATGGTACAGGGTATTGGATATGGCATTTTAATAAGTTTAATAATTTAAACACATTGTAAAACTCAAAGCCCAAATTTGGAGACATCCATGCATGTCGAAATTTGCTGCAAATTCAAAACTGGATTACTCTGGAACGGCTAACTGTACAGGGGACTGTTTTACACCTTTCTGTTCGGTAAGGTCAGCTGTTTATTCTGATATATGATTTGTTATGTGTTGAACGAAGGGTTCATGAAGTATTCCACCGATATGAATGGGTAGGGAGATGGGCGCAGAACCTTCAGTAGAATTTATGATTAAATTGAATTATATTATTTACTTTTCTCATGAAACGTTCACCACAGCAATTAACGGCAAACATTGTTTAAAAGCTGAGAAAAAGCTCTTTCATGTGGTGTGATAGGCTACTTGTGATGTCTGTGTGATGAGTAGGCTTGTTCGCTAGTAGTTCAACTGAGAAGAATGGGTGAATTTGGATGCACTTTCTTTCTTGCCGTGAGCTGTCACTTTCTCCACTGCGTAAAAGACTAAATTAATTTGTGCTGTGAATGCTTATTTTGACAGGCCATAGGCTAAATAAAAATCGTTATTAGTCAGACGCAAAACAGAATATTGAAAGAAGGGGACACCAAGGCCACCGTGGCCTGTAAACCTCTGATTTTCAAAGGGGCATCACGGCCAACTCAAGGGGCAACGATGGCCATGGCCGTCGTGAAATTCCTACCCTGCACATACTGCACACACAGTAACGAAGCCAACTCCGGATGCCAACGATCGACATGGTTTGTGAAGTTAGTTGTATTGCCAACATGCTTGATTTTAGTGTGGCAGGTTTTACACACCAGGTACGTCTTGTCTAGTTTCCCATTAACTTTGTAGAATCCGAAATGTGCCCAGATGTCCGCTTTCCAAGGAAATGTTGCCATCTTTGCTGCCATCTTAAGGGGAAAGTCCGTAGGAGTCAATTGCCAAGTGTGCTCTGGAAGTTCACAATTTCGTCGCCATTTAAAAAAAAAAAAAAAAAAAAAACATAGTCCAGTCCATACAACTTCATTTCAATTTCAAAAGACTACTGGACTATGTTTTTTTTTTTTTTTTTTTAAACGGCGACGAAATTGTGAATTTCCAGAGCACACTTGGCAATCGACTCCTACGGACTTTCCCCTTAAGATGGCAGCAAAGATGGCAACATTTCCGGAAAGGTACTGGCTTGAT
The DNA here is from genome assembly GCF_018492685.1 of Alosa sapidissima. NCBI lineage: Eukaryota > Metazoa > Chordata > Actinopteri > Clupeiformes > Clupeidae > Alosa > Alosa sapidissima. Next base: position 37,534,676 of record NC_055966.1, read on the forward strand.
GAAATTCATTCTGGACTCTCTATCCGACCACATAAAGACCTCAGGATACTTCGGTTTGGCTTTAGGGACCCTCTACTCACTACCACGTAAGTGCAATGTTGTTTGGAACTGTAGAAGAGGTATAAAAATAGCGTTTTGTAGCGGCGAAATAATATGCCCTTGTCACTTCCACGCTAACGAGCTTTGACTAAAAGCGGTAACATCGAACTTTCTCAAAACACATTCGAATGACATGATTTGGATGTCAACTCAACGTATGTACTCCCAATCATCCGTAAATCGATCTAAAGTGCATTTTACTCCGGATAATTCCTTTAATTTCGTTCAGGATAAAAGACATAAAAGCCTGACTACATTGAAAACTGATTGGTTGATTTAGCAAAACATGGCAATCAGGATGCGTCTTGCTTCAGGCACACGCGCACCACCCCTCTCTCTCTCTCTCTCTCTCTCTCTCTCTCTCTCTCTCTCTCTGTTGTGTGCGCGCTAAACTCAGATGCATAGCCTACGTGATTTGAAGTCTCGGTCTTGCGTGCGCGCTCTTGCTCGCTCACTCTAGATTCCGGGAGATTTGATCTAATTTGGGGGCATCAGGGAGCCGCTATCAATATGCGGGAGACTCCCGGAACTTCCGGGAGACTTGGGATGCGACCTGTCCGTCAATCGCGGTCATCTCCCTCCGTCATCTTGATTCTTTAGTGTTGTTGTTATGCTAGCTAGTGCTGCCGCTTAGCATGTAGCTACAGGCTGCGCATGTCATTACAACGTTGCTCCGGAAATGCCCCCAGAAGTAATTGAAACTTCACAACTTTAATATTCACTCAAGGCCAGAAAATAAACAGTGACATAAACGATTATGGCACGCTGCCGCATCGATGCTGAATCGTACATGGCCCGCATTGCAATGCATCGCCGAATCGATTATTGTTGACACCACTAGCAAATAGTAAACACTTTGTGATCACGTGTTTTTGGCGTCCACAGAGACTAATACAATTCTTGTCGGGTAACCATTGATTAGTCTTTGTGTTGTGTTTGTCTTTATTTGAGCGATTTTTGCTCAATTGTGCGGACAGTCTCAACGGGGATTTCTTCTTTTGCTCAATGATTCCCTTGAACTCCACACAGTCATACAAAAAACAGCTCAGCCGTTTATCAATTGATGTGTTATTATCTGTACTGGTGCCGTTTTCAAAGAAATGTCTCCTTAACTTTCTATCAATGTTTTCTTTTCTTATTTACTTCATGTCAGCATTTCTGTTTGCCCCTGTTCAGTTATGAGTTTTACCGTAAAGAGCTTCTGCTGAGTGGGACACTTTGGCCTTCTGTCATTCAAGCATATAAGATGAAGGGTAATGTGATCCAACCAACTTGGCAATTGTTTTCCTTACACTGCACCGATCTGGTAGTGGTGATGTGTGTGTGTGGGTGTGTGTGTGTGTTTTCCTTACACTGCACCGATCTTGCAAACTGATTTCCATACTGAGTAGAGGAGGGTGGGAAGTGGTGTGTGTGTGTATTTGTGTCTGTGTGTTTGTGTGTGTGTGTGTCTGTGTTTGTGTGTGTGTGGAGGGGGGGGAAGGGTTGTATTCTGCTGAAATAGATATACAACATGGATATGAGGAGGGTTTGAGTGATGGGAGCGAGAGATAGAAAGAGAGAGGGAGAGACGGAGAGAGAGGGAGAGGGAGAGAGAGAGGGAGAGAGGATAAACAGAATGTAGGAGATTAACTGACAGGAGGAGAGAATGAACGCCGAGCGGATGGTGATAGATGAGAGCAGGGGGTATGAGAGGGAGCAGAGGGTATGGAGCAGGGGGTATGAGAGGGAGCAGGGGGTATGAGAGGGAGCAGAGGGATATGGAGCAGGGGGTATGAGAGGGAGCAGAGGGATATGGAGCAGGAGGGGATGAGAGGGAGCAGAGGGATATGGAGCAGGAGGGGATGAGAAGGAGCAGAGGGATATGGAGCAGGGGGTATGAGAGGGAGCAGAGGGATATGGAGCAGGAGGGGATGAGGGGGATATGGAGCAGGAGGTATGAGAGGGAGCAGGGGGTATGAGAGGGAGCAGAGGGATATGGAGCAGGGGGTATGAGAGGGAGCAGAGGGATATGGAGCAGGGGGTATGAGAGGGAGCAGGGGGATATGGAGGAGGAGGGGATGAGAGGGAGCAGAGGGATATGGAGGAGGAGGGGATGAAGGAGAAAAGGAAAGAGATACAATGAGAGTGATTGGAACTAAATAAAGCTGAGAGTATAAACAGGAGGACAGAGGGACAGAGACAGAGTGATAGAAGACAAATCAGAAGGCCAGAGAGAGAGAGGGAGAGAGAGAAAGAGAGGGAGAGAGAGAGAGTAAGAGACGGAGAGAGAGAGAGATAGTAAGGGGAGGGAAAATACACTGGCTATCATCATGGCTGGCATCTCATAGTTCTATTCATCTCATAGTTCTATTCATCTCATAGTTCTATTCATCTCATAGTTCTATATTCATCTCATAGTTATATTCATCTCATAGTTCTATTCATCTCATAGTTCTATATTCATCTCATAGTTCTATTCATCTCATAGTTCTATATTCATCTCATAGTTCTATATTCATCTCATAGTTCTATTCATCTCATAGTTCTATATTCATCTCATAGTTCTATTCATCTCATAGTTCTATTCATCTCATAGTTCTATATTCATCTCATAGTTCTATTCATCTCATAGTTCTATTCATCTCATAGTTCTATATTCATCTCATAGTTCTATTCATCTCATAGTTCTATATTTATCTCATAGTTCTATTCATCTCATAGTTCTATTCGACTTAATATACAAACAACTTGACTAATAAAGTAGAATGAGATAATACTCAGAATATTGAATACGTGAGTGAGTGTGTGAGTGAGTGAGCATGTGCATGGATGAGTGAGTGAGCATGTGCATGGATGAGTGAGTGAGTGAGCATGTGCATGGATGAGTGAGTGAGTGAGTGAGTGAGCATGTGCATGGATGAGTGAGTGAGTGAGTGAGTGAGTGAGCATGTGCATGGGTGAGTGAGTGAGTGAGTGAGCATGTGCATGGATGAGTGTGTGAGTGAGTGAGCATGTGCATGGATGAGTGAGTGAGCATGTGCATGGGTGAGTGAGTGAGCATGTGCATGGATGGGTGAGTGAGTGAGTGAGTGAGCATGTGCATGGATGAGTGAGTGAGCATGTGCGTGGATGAGTGAGTGAGCATGTGCATGGATGAGTGAATGTGTGAGCATGTGCATGGATGAGTGAATGTGTGAGCATGTGCATGGATGAGTGAATGTGTGAGCATGTGCATGGATGAGTGAGTGAGCATGTGCGTGAGTGAGTGAGTGAGCATGTGCATGGGTGAGTGAGTGAGTGAGCATGTGCATGGATGAGTGAGTGAGCATGTGCGTGAGTGAGTGAGTGAGCATGTGCATGGATGAGTGAGTGAGCATGTGCATGGATGAGTGAGTGAGTGAGCATGTGCTGATGACAGAAATAATCATAATTTCTCAGTTTCCTCTCACCTTCAACCTGTTGCCTGTCTGTGACCTCGTTTATTCTCCTTTAAAATGATGGGGAAAACATACGAATGAGGACAATTTTAAGATGGCAGATACAGTATGTGCTCATCTTGAGTCCTCATATGCTTGAATTATACGGTAAGTACATCTAACTAAACTACTATACCAGAAGGTTTGATAACTTCATCTTAAAAAAATCAACTGAAAGGTCTTATTCAGGGTCAAGAAATGAATGATGCAGGGCTATGGACTCAGCATGGGCATTAGCTAGTAGTTTGATGTCTTACTGAAGTTGAGAAAGATTCACTTCACCAGGGCAGAGGTTTCACACACACTGTGATGTTCCATGACCTCGCTCCGTGAGACACTTTGGTTTTATGTTTGTGAATAAGTAAACATCAAAATGTGTTTCCCTATTTTTGTGGTGAGTGTTTTATCAAGGGAGTGATAGCTTTCTAGGAGCACAGTTGGTAAACAGTTTATTTCTTTATTTTATTTGTGAACCTTGAAAAGACATAATGCTGACCAGTGTTGTTTGCTAGTGGTCAGTGATCTGTGTTAATACTGCTTGGCTATGGTTTAGCAGTCAGGCGTGTTGTGGGGTGTGTGGGTGGTGGGAAGGAAAGAATTGTTTGCCAACGGACCCACCACCAACATACAGACACACACACACACCAGAGAAGAATTCATAGGCGTGCTTTTCCAAAGCTGGGGAGTTTGGAGTGTGAGGGCCAGAATGGGAAAAACCTGCCGACCACCACGGATACACACCTCACACTCCTCTACCTGCCACGGATACACACCTCACACTCCTCTACCTGCTGACCACCACGGATACACACCTCACACTCCTCTACCTGCCGACCACCACGGATACACACCTCACACTCCTCTACCTGCCGACCACCACGGATACACACCTCACACTCCTCTACCTGCTGACCACCACGGATACACACCTCACACTCCTCTCTACCTGCCGACCACCACGGATACAGTCCAGTGTTGCCACAGTTACCTTGAAAAAGTAATCTGATTACTGATTACTCCTTTAAAAAGTAACTTAGTTACTTTACTGATTACTTTTACATTTTAAAAGTAACTAAGTTAGATTACAAGTTACTTTATTAGTTACTTTCAGCAGCTGCCGACAACACCCCCACCGCTTCAACATAAAAATGATAACCGGTTTTGCCAATACTCACTATACTGGAAGTGCATTTTAACAGTAATGTCAGCCATGTATAGCAGACATCCCAACCTAACCTACTTAGATACTGAAATTCAGATGTGTGTTCAATAATACCAACACCAAAATAAGGAAGGCCTATTGATAGAAATTGTTATAGTAAAATATGTAGATTTTTTTGTAGATTTTTTTTTCATGTAGCCTTGGCAACTAGCCATCTTGTATAGGCCTGAGTAATATGCAAACGAAATTACATTGTTAAACTCCCCTCAACAAGTCTTCATTTGGTGCAAAATGCAATCATTTAACCCGCTGTGAGCAATGCTAAAGTCACTGTTACAAACAGTGCAGTGTGCAAGACTATCATTATGTTTTAATCTTATGAGACAATTGGGTACACTTTTGTGTAGTCTGATGTGAAATGGGTCTTAAATCTTCCTTTTTGAGGGGCACTGACTCTGCCATGACGCTCCTGTTCCTAGATACACTGACTGAACTGATTAATTATGTTTGGGAGAAAATAGATATAAGCACACTTACACTGAAAACTGATTGGTTGATTTAGCAAAACAGACCAGGATGCTCTCTGTCTTGGATGCGCTTCAGGCACAAACGCACCACTCCTCTCTCTCTCCCTCTCCGTTGTGTGCGCGTTAAACTCAGATGCACACGCGATTTGAAGTCCGGTCTGGCTTGCGTGCTCTTGTTCGCTCTACTGTAGGTTCTTTTTCATAAAATCGGGAGATTTTATGTAATTTGCGGGCGTCAGGAAGCCGCTATCAATATGTGGGAGACTCCCAAAACTTCGGGAGACTTGGGACGTCTAGCTAGACAGCACTTTGTCGCCGGCACAGAATGTACAATGTACCTTAATGTTGTCATGTTTAGCTGACAAACTCAAAGTAATGACTGATGAAATGTGCATCTCTCTCTCTCTCTCCATTGTTGTTTACGTTTGTGTCGCTGCGTGGTTTTACACGTAAATTGTCCTCATGCTGAAAACGTGAGCATAGCCTACATGACATTAATCCCCAAGACAAGAAGAAAGCAAAGAATATATCTTTTTACTAAGGAAAATGACAAAAATAGTAACGCACAGTAACTTAGATAAGTAACTTTAATCTGATTACTGGTTTGTAAATAGTAGCGCGTTCAAATTTCCCATCACTGCACACCTCACACTCCTCTACCTGCCGACCACCACGGATACACACCTCACACTCCTCTACCTGCCGACCACCACGGATACACACCTCACACTCCTCTACCTGCCGACCACCACGGATACACACCTCACACTCCAGGTCAGCACAGAGAGAGCGAGGGATAGAGGGGGAGAGAGAAAGAGAGATAGAAAATGAGAGGGAGAGAAAGAGAGAGGAAAGAAATGCTGTGGAGAGAGATGAGGCAGGGGTGGGTGAGAGGTAGCACCAGGCAGGAGGTGTCAGTGCTAAAACATGTGTGTAGGTACAGTATGTGTGTGTGTGTTTGTATTATGTGTGTGTGTGTGTATTGTGTGTGTATGTGTTTGTATTATGTATGTGTGTGTGTGTATGTGTTTGTATTATGTGTGTGTGTGTGTGTGTGTGTGTTGCAGCATGATGCACTTGGTTGCTCTCATCTGAGGGTGTCTGTTTGTTAAAGGGCAGCATGTGTTGCCATAGAGCTGAATTGCATGGACAGGTGAGCACAAACACACACACACACACACACACAGGGAGAAGAAAGCCTGTGGCATTTGGAGACGGTAATGCAAACCCGCACCTGTAATCTGTGTCACTGTGTTGATTTGAATCACAATGCGCTTTCACATCAGCACACACACATCCTACCTACTCTGCTCCTCTGTGTGTGTGCTGTGTGTGTGCTGTGTGTGTGCTCCAGAGTGTGTGTGTGTGCTGTACCCGATGTCTCCCTTTCTCTCTTTATCTTGCTCCAATCCTTCCCTCGCTCTCTCTTTCTCGCTTTCTATCTTTTCGCTCTCCCTCTCTTTTGTTCTCTCTCCACAAATTTCACTCTCTCTATTGCTTTCTCTCTCCCTTCATCCCTTGCTCTTTCTATCCCTTTCTCCCTCTCTCTCCCAACTCCCTCCTTCCTTCTCCATCCCTCCCTCCCTCCTGCTCTCCCTCTCTCACTCCCTCCCTCCCTCCTGCTCCCTCTCTCTCCCTCCCTCCTGCTCTCCCTCTCTCACTCCCTCCCTCCCTCCTGCTCTCTCTCTCCCTCCCTCCTGCTCTCTCTCTCTCTCCCTCCCCCCTCCCTCTGTTCAATCTCGCCTCCTCTCACCCTCTGCCATTGATCACAGTGGCACGGGAGTGTGTGTGTGTGTGTGTGTGTACCTGTCTGTGCGTGTGTGTGTGTGTATTAGCCAGGCCCAGCAGGGAGCAAGCCAGATCAAACGCAGTAATTACTGCAGGCTTGTAGGTGGCAGTGGCTACAGGCGATGGCCACATAACAGGGGCAGGTGGGAGAGCAACCAGCCATGGAAGCACTGGAGCAACATCACACACACACACACACACACAACATTGGCACTGACATGACATACAAACACACACACACACACACAACATTGGCACTGACATGACATACAAACACACACACACACATAACATTGGCACTGACATGACATACAAACACACACACACATATGCACACACACACACACAGACAGACACAGATATACTGTATCAAATCCAATAGACTCCATACTTACTCCACTCACACATATGCACACACAGACACACACACACACACAGATATACTGTATCAAATCCAATAGATTCCATACTTACTCCACACACACACACACTGCACTACAGAAACACACAAATGTTCATATAACATAGTATACCACACATATGTAATTCATATAACATACTATACCACACATATGTAATTCATATAACATAATACTATACACATATGGCACAAACTGTGTGGCTCCAACACATGCAGACAGACAGATGCAGGCATGCTGCATTTTCACTCTCTTTCCACTTTTATACCTGTGCGTGCACAAATATGGTGCACAATGAATAAACTATACAGTACCCGTATATATCCGCCATTATATTACACACTGCTTTGCAGTATATGTCTAGATATTTACCATTTTGTGCCAGTGTGTGTGTGTGTCTCCCTACAAATGTGTGTGCAGTGCTTCACTAAGTCAAGTCTGCACAACAGACAAAATATACTTTGGCGACTTAATATATATGTCTGTATCCACATTTCTGCCATTTTGCAGCGGTCTAGATATTTACAATGTGTTTCAGTGTGTGTGTGCGCCAATGTGTGTGGGTCAAGTCAAGTCAAGTTTATTTATATAGCGCATTTCATACACAGAGGTCATTCAATGTGCTTTACATAAACAAAACCAAACGATAAATATAACCGCAAGCAGTGATTTAACGGGGTCCGAGCAAAATGAACATGAGGTAGCATAGCTTTTTAGTTTACATATGTTTCGATTGTTTGGGCCCAATTGTTAAAAAAAAGTGATTGGATTTCGGTTATCGGATTTCAGTTGCCGGATTTCGGCTATCGGATTTCAAATCTTGAAAATTGTTGTTCAAAGTTGTTCAAAGGGAAACAAGGATCCTGAAATTGGATTAGATCACATAATCTATTCTTGGTTTTGATCAGGATAAAACCTTTGTGTTGTTCAAAACTTTTGAGTTGGATTGGAATAAATTTGATCCATAAAATTAGGATAACCCTGTGCTGTAACGTTATAGTGTGCTAACCTCCACAACCCAACAGTATTCTAACAGTATTCTATTCTAGTATGCTAACCTCCACAACCCAACTGAAGGAACTGTAGGGGGCGATGTGGGTCGAGGTAGAGTGAGTGTGTGGCGAGCAGGCAGAGCCTCGGTCAGAAGGCTCAATGGTATGGAGTGATGACACAGAGATGGCAGGTTTCGGTGCAACACAAATTAACTTTATTTGAGTTTCAATTCATCGGTTCTTTTGTTCTTTACTTGTATGTGTGCTGCATCAAAGAGGAAACAAACAGAAAATGGAGTAATCAGTGAAATGGGGTAAATCAGTACAGATCCCAACTCACAACAATAAACTGAAATCATATGGCTATATAAGGTACAACTAAACAATACTTGACATCCCAAGTCAACCAACATCATCTAATCATCTCTCACATGGGACTCCATCACACCAAACCAACAAACAAAGACCTTAACTTTACACATGATGGCAGAGCTACTCTACAAACTGATAAAAGTCATAGTGACAAAAGTCACAAAAGTCATAGTGAGGGTCATTAAACTGATGACTTACGTTAACTCAAAGACGCACACAAAGCAGGACAATATAATAATAATAATACTATATATATATATATATATATATATATATATAAACTTAGGGAGTCTTTTCACCAACAGTATTCTTACAATACTCTATTGTAGTATGCTAACCACCACAACCCAATAGTATTCTAACAGTACTCTATTCTAGTGTGCTAATCTCTACAACCCAATAGTATTCTAACAATACTTGATTCTACAGGACTATTTATTTGTCGTGGATAAGATGAAGGGTTTGATAATGGAAGGCAGTGTTTCCCACAGATTGAAATTGTATTTGTGGTGGTAGGTGAAAGGGGGTGGGGGTGGGTTCTGTGTTGGAGTCAATAAGATAAACAGCCTATAATTGTACAGTTATACTTGCCTTGCACTACAAGTCCATATTGACAAGTAGCTGTAATGTTATAGTGTGCTAACCTCCACAACCCAACAGCATTCTATTCTAGTATGCTAACCTCCACAACCCAAGAGCATTCGAACACTAATGCTTTAAGTGGGATTTGAACTCTCAACCTAATGATCACCAGTACAAGGCATTATCCCACTGAGCCACTGTCAATCCTACATGTTGGCCAGTCACATTCACATGGTGAAAATGTGTATTGGTAAACACACAACAAGAAAAACTCCAAGCATACATTTGACAATAAAATGAAGGGCTTCCCTAAAAGAGTACACCTGAAAACTTTTTGAAATTCTGGGGCAATTAGACATTTGTAGAGAAGAATACTAATGGATGAAATATAACTAGAATGTAATGCCAAAGGAATTACAATAGTGGATGGAAAGCTGCTAAAGTTGGTGGGAAATTCCTGAAAAAAAAACATTAAATCACTTAATCTTTGAGTTCATACAAACCCTCGTACCAAAAGACCTTGTGTGTCAAGGCGTTCTTGAGATATAACACTCAAGGTGTTTTTCACCTTGACATTTGACCTTTGACCTCCAACATCAACTCACTTCATCTTTGAGTCATACAAACACTTGTACCAAATTTGAAGCACATGCGTCAAACCGTTCTGGAGATATAATGCGCAAAGCATGAGATATGGCTGTGACTTTTATTTTGACACACGGGAAACTCTTAAACAGGATGTGTAGTTTTAGGGAGCACCAGATTGTATGCATTAGAAGCTGAGACAGTTGATTTCACAGGTGACACCTGTGTCAGTGTTCTAATTAGCCCGGGAACTACTCTGGGAGCTTAACATCACAGCCTTTGAAGTCTAAGGGGGAAAATTGAGCTTTTTAACATTTTTAATCCCCTATTTCTCAAAAAGTATAAACTTTATAAAAAATCTGAAATAATAACTCTCTTGCCCCACTCCAGACCTTCAGAACGGTTATTTCAACATGTCTGTACGTTAAGCGGTTAGAGTCGCATTAATTCTTGAAAAGGTAAAAAGAAAAGGTTATAATAATAATAATAAGAAGAAGAAGAAGCCAGGAGATTTCAAGATAGTGGATTCCATCCACTATAAATATGATAGACGTAATGATGAAGGAAAAATAGTAAACAAAGAAGTTCCCCAAAATGTCAGAGTGTCTCGGCATTCTGATTCTTGGCAACTGATGAGTGTGAATGTTGATTGGCTGATGTCATTCAGGTGCTGTTCAATGGTGTGAATCTTAAATGACAAATCCTAAAGCTCTAACAGGGATTTGAACACTCAACCTAAGAAACTCCAGTACAAGGCATTATCCCACTGAGCCACTAACAATCATACACATTGGGCTGTCACATTCACATGGTGAAAATATGCAAACACACAACATCAAGAAAATTCCTAGCATACACTTGACAATAGAATTAAGGGCTTTATAAAAAAGAGTACAGATCTGAAAATGTGCACTGTTAATGGTATCCACATAATGATGGTTGTATGGTTGTTCTCCAAGGAAAAAAAATTTACTCATATAGGAATATAGGTGATATAGGAGAAATGGGCTGAGTGGTCGAACTTTATTGGTCTATATCTCTGAAATGGAACAACATATCCAAATTCTTTTGATAACTTTTGTGAGGCTTTGTCTAAACATTGTCTGTGAGAATTTTGGTGAAGATTTGATCATTTTTGAAGCCTGTGCAACTTTTTATGATGTTTGGATTTTCTCTGAAATTGTGGCAAAAGTAAACATTTTTAGAGCATCAGACCAGGGTGAAAAAGATGCATCTGAATGTAGAGATTAATATGATGAAAGAATTTTGAGTCTAGGTCAATCTGGTAAGGAGCATTTTTGACAAGAGCGCCACCTTTGGGTGCAGTACCCCAAATTTTGGGTTATGGGTAGTGGGGGGTACTGGTAACAATACTTGAAAATGTGAAGTTTCTAGGACTTACGGTTTATAGGAATATAGGTGATCTAGGAAAAATGGCCTGAGTGGTCTAACTTTATTGGCCTATATCTCTGAAATGGAATAAATATCATAATTCTGATCGATAACTTTTGTGAGGCTTGGTCTAAACATTGTCTGTGAGAATTTTGGTGAAGATTTGATTATTTTTGAAGAGTGTGAAACTTTTTATAATGTTTGGCTTTTCCATGAAATTGTGTCAAAAGTAAACATTTTTAGACCATAAGACCAGGGCCACCTTTGGGTGCAGTACCCCAAATTTTGGGTTATGGGCAGAGGGGGGTACTGGTAACCATACCTGAAAATTTGAAGAGTTTTGGAGTTACGGTTTAGGCTGCAGTATGACTTTTACAGAATTTTGGCCAAAAATGAACGGTACAGAAACAATAGGGGTCCTGCAGCTACGCTGCTCGGACCCCTAATAATAACAAATAAAAGCATAGAAAGGCGTGGGTGTGTCTAATTAAACTGGTGTGCTTTGCCAGTGGGCCTGTGAGGGTGTGCGTGCATGTATATGTGTGTGTGTGTGCATGCATATGTGTGTGTGTGTGTGTGCGTGCATGCATATGTGTGTGTGTGTATGTTTGTCTGCATGTGTGTTTGAACAAACTTGTGTGCACTGCTATTGTGCCAGTATGTGTGTGTGTGTGTGTGTATGTGTGGGTGTGTGTTTGTCTGCATGTGTGTTTGAACAAACTTGTGTGCACTGCCATTGTGCCAGTATGTGTGTGTGTGTGTGTATGTGTGTCTGTGTGTGTGTGTGTGTGTATGTGTATGTATGTTTGCAATACATGTGTCTGTGTGCATACCTGTGCGTGTGTAAGTGTGTTTGCAATATACTTGTCTGTGTGGAAACCTGTTTATATCTAAGGTAGTAATTAAGCATATCAAATGTCGTTAACTTGGACCCTTAATATCACAAGATTGTTTTGGCTGCTGAATTCTGATAGGCTATTAGCAGCCATTTTGTTGAGTAAGCCAACTAAAATATGGCCAAGTGGAAGCATACCAAATTTCAAACTGTAGTTTAAGCTGTTCTTGAGAAACAGAAATGTGTCACTTACAGCACCCCCTTTGGGCCAAATGTCCTGAAACTTGGCACACCCAGAGCTTCTCCTAGTGCTCCTACATCAAAGTCAAAGTCAAAGTCAGCTTTATTGTCAATTTCTTCACATGTTCCAGACATACAAAGAGATTGAAATTACGTTTCTCACTATCCCACGGTGAAGACAAGACATATTTTACCAATTTAAGTCCACAGACAAACATAACATTCAAGTAAACAAAAAAGTAAGTAAATAAGTAAATAAGAGGGCACATATAATAATGAAAAAATAAGAGCAGCAAAATTTGGTTGAAATTGTGCATAGACAGTCAATAAAATACTAGTGCAAAGTCAGGCCAATAAAAGGCTTGGGTAGTTCTGTTTGACCTAAGTAAGAAAGAAAGTGGCATAGTGGTGCAAGTTATGTAAGAGCAGCAGAAGTGTTGTGTTTTCAGGACAACAACACCAAGTTGTAAAGTGTACAAGTGTGCAAGTGTGCAAGTGGAGTAGTGCAGGCGGCCATTGTGGGTCCAATGTCCAGGATGTTATGTAGCTGAGGGTGGAGGGGGGAGAGGAGGGAGAGAGTTCAGCATCCTTACAGCTTGGTGTATGAAGCTGTTGGTGAGTCTGGTAGTACGGGAGCGCAGGCTTCTGTACCTCTTCCCAGAGGGCAGTAGATCAAACAGATTGTGAGCGGGGTGACTTGCATCACTCACAATTTTGGTCGCCTTGCGGGTGAGGTGGGTGGTGTAAATGTCCTTCAGGGAGGGGAGTGAAGCACCAATGATCCTTCCAGCTGTGTTCACTATGCGCTGCAGGGCTTTCCTGTTGTATTCAGTGCAGCTTCCGCCCCACACAGCGATACAGCTGGAGAGGATCCTCTCAATGGTGCCTCGGTAGAATTTGGTCATGATGGCTGGTCACATTGTGTGTCATTCACACCTTCTTGTCACAAGATATTGCCACAAGATTGAAGAGACTGATTGCCACTAGGTGGCGCTACACTTCACATGAGCGGTTATATACTCTGGGCTGATGTGCCTCTTTGAGCTGCACTATATATCATATGTACAGTAAAGACATTTCCCACTTACATTCTATATAGTTGTATGAGCCACTGCATTGCTACAAATACAAATTGCAAATTTTACACATCTCCATGTCAAAACACACAAGCATTCCCACCAACATACCCCCCCCCCCCACACACACACACACACAGAGTGTTAGATAAAACATGCATAATCAATTGTGTAATGTGGTCGCAATGTTCTGATCATTTAACACACTAAGATTTACAGTACATTTGTCTTCATGGCTGCGCACCAAGTCATGGCACAGCACAGCAATCCTCTCTCATACACTTCCATATGCAAGCGCTCAGCACGGCTGAAGATATCATTATGCAAAAGTGCCCATTCAAGCCCATTCTCTAACAAACACACTCGCTCAATACACATGCATGCCATTACAGTGAAACACCAACCACTGGTAAATGACTTCGCCAGAAGGGATGAATCCTTTACCACAGCCAAAGATGTTTGCTAATTAATCCACTTAGTCTCTACAGTCTTCATTAAATCATTCTGATTAGCCGTGCACGCATCTACAGGCACAATCCCTATCAAGGCGCTATCTTGTTAAGAAGAAAAGTGAAAGATGGAAAGAGAATAGAAAAGCAAAGGAATAAGTTAAAGAACTGAATGAGAAGAAAGTGAAGAAATACAACTTTGAAAACAAGAAAGATGGACAGAAAGAAAGAGAGAACAAAGGAAATCCTGAACGACATTTAGAACCCCTTTATGGATAATATGGAAATCCTGAACAACATTTAGAACCCCTTTATGGATAATATGGAAATCCTGAACGACATTTAGAACCTCTTTAGAACCCCTTTATGGATAATATGGATCCTTAAAGGTGCAGCCAGCGATTGCTCAGGTAGTCTTGACCAGAGAGGTTGACCCCTCCCTTCAGCATTTTCAGAGAAGGTCCAGCATGGTCCTGATGTTCCGACAGCTTTGTTGCCCATTTTCAGAGCCTGGGCTGCCTACAGAGACCGTTTTCTTCACAGTGTACTCACAGAATGGCCAGCAAGCGTTCGTGAGGAGATGATTGCTGAATGTGACAAAAAAATGTTATGGGCTTGAAGTCGTGTAAAATCGCTGACTGTACCTTTAAGTCCAGAAGTTAAAAAAAAAGTCAGAATAAATAATTAAAGAGGGAGAGAGAGGGAGAGAGAGGAGTGTGAGGACTTGAGAAGTGGTTGGCGTGCAGAGGCTGTGCATGACGTTGGCGTGGGGTGATTGATGTGTTGGTGTGGAGCGCTGAGTGCTGATTCAGTGCTAGGGCCCTCACGGCGAGTCGCTGCTCTGCTCCGCTGAACCCAGTCCCACCTGCCAGCTGCCCGCCTGCCAATCACACGCCTCAGCCACGGCCTGGCTAGCCCAGAAACATCCACCAGTCTGTCTGTCTGTCTGTCTGGGAGCAGTCTGGGAATCTGAGGGAGCGGCCTGTGAAGAGACTTCTGAGGTGTTTCATAGCGAGCGATCAGAGATCCTTGGAGGGAATGAGAACTGCGGAGAAAGTGCTTCCCTCGGGGGACTGTATCGCCATCGCCGTGCAAAACCACTTCTCGTCATTAGCACGCATAGATGTCTCTGTTGATTAAACTAAACATATCCTAACACCTTTCCATTTGATTAACAACACCATGTGACGCATAATAAAAATAAAAACAATACACACTTGTAAAAATATCAAATAAAGAACTCTGAATTTCCAAACTGGAGATGCTGTCTGGAGAATTGTATGCAGAGTCCTGGCTTTCAACTCATCTGGCACAGAACTGGCTTGTTGCATCACACAGGGTACGTATGCGTAATGCTAATAAAGTCCATTTCCCCTTGGAGTGCATTTACCCTAAATGGATTCCAGCTCAGGGTCAACGCTGTGTGAATATTCAGAGGTAGTACTCACCTCATTTCTCTTTTGCCAGGGGCATTTGCAAATGGCTTACGCTCGGAGATAAAGATATAAAAATGACATGATTCCCATGAAATGCTTCTGCCTCGGAATTAAGAAACTTTCAATGGAAGCTTCTGCCAGGAAGTCTCTAATACTGTGGGACTGACTCACTTATCAGCCCCAGCCAATTGCTGGCCTGCACCGGTATTCCAAATCACTGTACTGTATGTGTGCAAAATGATGCTCATGTATCTGTTCTGATGTGTTCAGGTGCCAACATCTCTCAGTTCCCTCTTCCCCCTAAACCACCACCAGGTTGGTCCCTGTTTGGTTGTACTGACCCAACAGGATCTGCAAGGGTCTCGACACTCTACGACCTGGACCGAGGATGGAGCCTTCACCAAAGACTCTAGTGTTTGCTATCATCATTTGTAAAACCAATCAAGGATTAAGGCATTACGCTTCCTAAGTTTTTCTGGTATTAATGGTTTTCTTTGGTGTCTGCCAGACCTTACTGAATCACTCGTAGCCTTTCTCCTGCACTGACACACAGAGAATCGGCTCCGTTCTCCTGCACTGACAGAGAACCGGCTCCGTTCCGTTCATGCGCCAACATATGAATCAGACGGAGCATTTCGACCAAACAAAAAACGGTTCGGAACATGGCACTTTGGATCGGAGCTTGAACCAGAAAATAGTTGTTTTTTCCTACAAACCAGAGTGGATGTGTCACTTTACCGTTTAGAGGGGAGGAGGCTTAAACCATGCGTTTTCCCTCCTTATCAACTGTTGCAACGAGTAAACAAAACTAGTCAACTCCCAGTAAACAAAATAAAGTCCTGGCAACGTCCCCTAAAGGTCCCCTGGCGAACGTCACCTCCTCGACATTGTGTAGGGTTCCCTTTACGTCCCGTAACTAATACGTTTTAATGGGCATATCCCGTATCATATTGTTCAAAACATCATCAGAGTAGGCCTAGGCTAGCCTAAGATAAATTGTTCAAACCATATTGTTTCAAAATATTAAAAACTAATAATAGCCAAAAATACTAAAAATACGCAATGCATGCTGGGAAGCAAAACTCAACATGAAATAAAGTAGCCTACATGAAACATAACTAGAATGCATTGACGTTATATCCACTCGTTTTCTTGGACCTGTGATCAAACAGGGACAGCCTATAAATGTAAGCCTATCTTCCTGGAACATTGCAGATAAAGAAAAATGTATCGTTTTCTCTAGGCTATGAATGCTCTTTATAGCCAACTTTAAGATGAAATAAATAGATTCCAGATGTTTCTATTCTATATCATTGTTTTATTAATAAACAGTAAGGCTCTGGTGAGGCAGCTCCTCGTCAGAAATCTCATCGGATATGTGCACTCTTTGCTGTTTCCACAAGGAGCTGCTGTAACATCGGGGACAGCTATCGTGACACTTTTAAACGCAAGCATGCGTCAAATAAATTACAATGACATTTAAACAAAGCATGAAGAAGCAGTAGCCTATCCTTAATACTTCTGCAATGTAGAGCTAGATCGTTTTGCTTTACAAAATAAGTAGTCACTTCTGTTGCTAGACAACCCTAAAAAAATGCTACGTGGTCTGTTTTTAACATTTCTCTAGTTTTATTGCATCGTATTCAGCTCCAAAAGTCGGTTCAGTCCCAAGTCGGCCGTGTGTGTGTTTCTGAAAATAAAACAGATAATAAGTATGTGACTACGTTAAATAAACCACTGCCTATTTAGAGCATGTTACATGCATCACGTAACGACAGTTATCTGAAGAAAAGCGCATTGTAGGCTAAGCTAGAAGCTAAGAACAGTGACTTTGCTAACGTTACACCAAGCATCACATCAGCTAACATTTTGATAAAATCCCTTCCCTAGTTTGTAACGTTACATTAACATTAAACTCAAAATGTATGTGCTACATAATTCAGCACATTAACGTTAAACTCAAAATGTATGTGCTACATAATTCAGCACATTAACGTTAAACTCAAAATGTATGTGCTACATAATTCAGCACATTAACGTTAAACTTAAAATGTATGTGCTACATAATTCAGACATGCATAATTCAGACAACCCTTTTCCCAGTTTATGAAGTTGTGCGTCTATGAGCCAAGTAGACATATGGTTCTACTTTGCTCATAGACGCACAACTTCATAAACTGTATGATATGTTGCCTTAGACTACGGTAGGCTAATGCAGCTACTGCTAGAGACTAGATAGATAGATACTTTAGTCATCCCCAGACGTGTAACGTGAAGTCGTGCATGGATGTGATGTCTCCATCCTGCAGGCGGTAGCCAGAGCGCTCTCAACTCCGCTGCCATGTGTGAATAAACAAACGTCCCCCCCATGTCCCCGGTATAACGTTATTGTCGGGTCCTTAGGAGGTATTTGAAATGACCAAATGCAAATGTCATCCGAGGGACCTGACGGTGACGCCCCAGAAAGTCCTGCACCGAACGTCACGCAATAACCAAACGATAACTTGCTCCGGACGTCAATAAGGTCACCGGAACGTCCGCTAGAGAACATGACGTTCGGGACCAATCGGGGACGTCGTGAATGTCGGCATAAGGTCCGGGGGACGTCCCGTGTTTGTCGGGCTAGCACTAGTCAGCACCAAGGTTCAAAGAATTATGAACAGGAGTTGGTAGACTGAGTGCTAGTCATCCATCAGCCCCATTTCATATGGGCAGTTACATGGTCAGTTGATTGTCAGTAATGAGGTCCTATGGTGTCCCTCCCTTTCTGCAGTGGAGTAATTATTTGCAGAGAGCCTGATGATGAGATCCTATCATCTACTACAGAATGATGGGTTCACCAGAAAAGGTTTCCCCATATGAAATGAATGTAATCAAATCCTATTTCCATTGTCTGCTATCTAAATGACCAGATAAGAAATCAATTTCACATCAACCTCATTATAGGAGTGGGAAATGGAAAGAAGGAGAAGGAATTGAAATAGGGAGAGAAAATGCAGCAAATCTCCTCCATTGCATTATATCTCTTTCTTACATCTGCGTAACTGGGCTATTATTCATTGTCCTGCAGAAGTGCACACACACACACACACACACATATAAACACACACACACACAAACACAGACAACACACACACACCCACATACTTTTATTCTTTTTTTTGTCAGTTTGGGGCTAGGCCCTGGCTGAAATGGATTCCCATTTCATCAGGTGTGAGGTCTTTGATATCGCGGATCAATTTTTCACAAGTGTTTTTCTTTCATGGACAGTTTTTCTCTATTTTTTCTTTCTGTTGAGAGCAAGACCAAGCACACAAAATCAGGAGATTGTGTGTGTGTGTGTGTGTGTGTGTGGTGGGGTATAGAGGGAAAACACAGCAGAGAGCTGAGACAAAAATGGATGGAGAGAAACAGACCAATGGAAATAGATAGAGAGATAGAGAGAGATGAGAAAAGACAGACAGACAAATAGAAGGACACTTTTGTGTATGTGGGAGAGAGAGAGGGGGAGGAGGGTGATTGTGAGAGAGAGAGAAAGTGAAATAAGAGAATAGACAGAGAGAGAAAGTGAAAGAGAAATGTGAGAGAGATTGGAAGAGAGAGAGAAAACACGAAGAGAGAGGTGAGGAGAATGAGAGAGAAAGAGGGACAGAGTAGGAATATGTGTGAGAGAGTGAGAGAGAGAGAGAGAGGGACAGAGTAGGAATATGTGCATGTCTGTGAAGTGAGAGAGAGAGAGGGAGAGAGAAGGTGTTGGGCTGAGGAACAGATGGAGATAGAGTCAGTGCTGAAAGGAAAAAAATAAATATTTATGTGCAGTAATGTTTCTGCATGAGTGAGATTCTATATCATATTGGAATGCTGCAGCCCAGCCATGAGAAATGTGTTGGCATTGACGCCAACACCGTCCCAATAGAACACATTTGGGATCTCAGGGAGAGGGCGCATGCTATTGCAAGGTGGATGAGGGGGGGGGGGGGGGTTAGTGAGAAAGGATGAGAACGGAGAAGAAAGGATGGAATGGAGGAAGGAAATGTGAGCAGAATGAAAAGCATTCAGATTATTTGGGTAAAGGAATGAGAGGGAGGAAGAGAGAAGCCAGGAGAGAAAGAAAAACAGGGGGAGGACATGAGCCAAAGCAAGATGGAGGGGGTAAAAGAAGCCGACAGTGGAGGAGAGAAAGAGAGAGAGAGATGGAAGAGTGAGAAAGAGAGATGAGGCAGAAAGAGAGCCACAGATGGAGAGAGTGAGTAACAGAGAGGGAGAGGAGAGCAGAAACAGAGAGAGTATGAAAAAGAGAGGAGAGAGAGAAGGATTGGGGAAGGGAGCAATCAAAAGAACAGAGAAGGAAAAAGAGGGGGATGAATGAAAGACTGAAAATGAATGAGAGTGAAAGAAAGATGGGTAGAGGTAACAACAGAAAGAAAGAGAGAGGGAGAGGGGGAGAGAGAGAGAGTTGTGTGCCCTCCAGAATGGATTGTGTGTGAGTGTGTGTGTGTGTGCCCTCCAGAATGGATGAGTGAGTATGTGTGTGTGAGAGGCATGAAATGAAGGCATGAAATGGTGCAGGCGCGGGCTGGCTGTGTGAGGCTGGGGGCAGGCTGTGGAGCGGCACTGGGAACAGCAGCACAGAGCTGGGGGACAGGCCCCATTAACCCTGCCGTGGCACCAGGCCATGCAGCCACACAAGGGTGGCGGGGTGTGTGTGTGTGTGTGTGAGAGAGAGAGAGATAGAAATTGAGAGAAAGTAAGAGAGATTCTAAGTATCATTGAGGTAAAAACAGCTTCATTCAAATGATCTAACATATTTAACAAACACAGATAAAAAATGTTCTTTTTCTGATATTAAAAACAATCTTTTATCAAAAAAAAAAAAACTAAATCAACTAATTGAATCATGCAAAAAGCTTCTGGCTATTTTTGGATGAGTGTGATAAGCCTGCTGGTATTTATCACAGCAGTATAGAGGCATCTTAGAGATGATAGCCCAAAAGCATCAGTGGGGTGCGGAATTTGATATCACAACACAGTACATATTCATCACAAATTGATAGAATTGATTTGAGTTACAAAGCTGTACAGAACAATCCAGAACATTTTAGTTAAAGAGGCCCTATGCAACAATTTTAGCAAAAATGACTTTAATTATGCAGGTTGAGAGTCGTTCTGATGGTTCTACAACACTTTTTGGGTCATTTGGTGGGTGCTTCATCTCCCCCTAGTGCTTCTCCGCGGAAAAAACGAATATGCAACTTTCTGGTCGCGGTCCGAACACATCCGGATGTAACTCGGCAGAAATACTCGAAAATGTAGTCAGAATGTAGTTTCTAAGAAAACTGCAAAACGGACTCAGACTTGGCTTTGTTGCTGTTGAAATTGTAAGTAGCCTACCCTTGGGTGAACTTACGTTTTTGTATGTGATTTGATAGTCTATTGAACAATGAACTTGAACGTTTTTGTAATGTGATTTGATAGTCTATTGAACAATGTGTTTGCTCGACCGTTTTATTGTGAGCCCTATGTGTTTAGCTTGGTTTATTGATGGCTAGCTCATTAGCTAGTGGGGGTTTAGTGTAGCAGTCACTTGCTACCGAAGCTGCAGGGGGAGCTATGTCGTGAAAAATGCGAGCCCAAATCAGGCAAAAACCCAGAAACAGTGAAGGAATAACCAGACCTGCATAGGGGTTCTTTAAACCCAGAATCATCACATTGCAAGAGCCATGTCATGAAGAGGGATCAACGCCGTTGCTGTGTAGGAGTTGTGATTGTGTCATGTCTCCATAATTGACAACTGTCATTGTAGTGGTTAGTCCTTTTGCCCTTCTAACAACCACTATGGTGGTTGAGCCTGAATGTGCAGCCTACACATCCAAGCTAGAATAGTCCATATCCACAGGTGTTTTGATGTCAAAAATAGAGCAGGGTTTATTACAAAGAAATTAAAACATAAAGCTCAGTGGTTTTGTGGTTTTAGTTAATTCAAAATAAAGAATGGTAGTAATGGAAAGGTAATGTCTCCTGCTATATAGATACAGATAGATTGCCTAGATAGATAGATAGATAGATACATCTCCTGCTATATAGATACAGATTATAGATATAGATACAGATAGATTGCCCAGCCACTAGAGGGACGTGACTCAGACAACATGCACCAGAAATGACACTGAAAAAATAATTTTGGCTCCTACAGTCATTACAGCACAATGCTTGAGCAATGCAAGTAGTGGAAACATGATTGGTGTTATTTGACATCAGAGACAGCTGATGATAGAACAAGGCCTCCGCCATAGCACGCTAATGATATATGCGACCTCTGTATGACCTCAGTCTTGTGATGCAAGGTTCAACCATTACCAAGCAATCTAACGTTGCTGTGCTCAGTACGGATGTTTGAATTTCACTTATGTGCAAATGGCCTCTAGCAAAGGAATCAGTGGCCCCAGAAAGAGAATAATAGCAGCACCTCAGTCCACCTGAGCACTTCCATCACAGCAGGGCCCTGAAAATTAGAGCCAAAATTACAAAAATCACTCTCCAAACGAAAGCTGCAGCAGAGAATGGGCCTGTTGAAAGAAGCACTTTTCAACACTATTCATTATGCTATGACTCTCATCTGCGTTTCAGCGCCTCAGGCAACTTTTAACCAGCAGAGAATGAACTGAAACACAGTGTGTAGCGATCTCTTTCCAATAGCACTCAACTTCAATTTGGAGTTTGCTATGATATGTTTGATGATTTTTCGAAACACAGATAAACAGTCAAGCCTCTGAGAAGACATCCAGCCGGAAGGCTAAAACAAGAACCATGAGGATGGCCTTAGTTACAGCTTACAAACCATAGGGATGGCCTTAGTTACAGCTTACAAACCATGAGGATGTGATGGCCTTAGTTACAGCTTACAGCCACTGAACACAGACTGAGATTGACAATGAAGTGTTCTCTGCTAAACTGTGAACGCAAACAAGAATGTGACTGAAGTGCCATGTCCCTTTGTGACGTGGACAGGCTGACTGCCCTGATGTGAGAAGGGGAGGCTTCGGTTCTGGCTGTTGAGACTGCAGGAATCTGCCATAGCCTGAGCCCAACAAATCATCTTCCTTTTAAGCTTCCCAGCATTTGTTTGTCAGAATGTGTATGTGTGTGTGTGTGTTTATGTGCGTGTGCGCGCGCGCGTGTGTGTGTGTGTGTTTATGTGCATGTGTGTGCGTGTGTGTGTGAATTTGCACATCTAAACTGTATTTTGATGTTATAATTTTGTTCCTCCTGCCTGTATGATTATATTATGTGTTATTATTTTTCAGTAATTATTACTGTTATAGGCCAGTGTTGTGTGTAGTGATGTGTTGTGTGTAGTGATGTGTTGTGTGTAGTGATGTGTTGCGTGTAGTGATGTGTTGCGTGTTGTGATGTGTTGTGTGTAGTGATGTGTTGCGTGTAGTGATGTGTTGTGTGTTGCGTGTAGTGATGTGTTGCGTGTAGTGATGTGTTGCGCGTGTAGTGATGTGTCGTGTGTTGCGTGTAGTGATGTGTTGTGTGTAGTGATGTGTTGCGTGTAGTGATGTGTTGCGTGCAGTGATGTGTTGCGTGTAGTGATGTGTTGCGTATAGTGATGTGTTGTGTGTGATGTGTTGTGTGTTGCGTGTAGTGATGTGTTGTGTGTAGTGATGTGTTGCGTGTTGTGTGTAGTGATGTGTTGTGTGTTGTGTGTAGTGATGTGTTGTGTGTAGTGATGTGTTGTGTGTGATGTGTTGTGTGTTGCGTGTAGTGATGTGTTGTGTGTGATGTGTTGTGTGTTGCGTGTAGTGATGTGTTGTGTGTAGTGATGTGTTGCGTGTAGTGATGTGTTGCGTGTTGTGTGTAGTGATGTGTTGTGTGTAGTGATGTGTTGTGTGTAGTGATGTGTTGTGTGTTGTGTGTAGTGATGTGTTGTGTGTAGTGATGTGTTGCGTGTAGTGATGTGTTGTGTCTAGTGATGTGTTGTGTGTAGTGATGTGTTGTGTGTGGTTGAGCCTGAATGTGCAGCCTACACATCCAAGCTAGAACAGTCCATATCCACAGGTGTTTTGATGTCAAAAATAGAGCAGGGTTTATTACAAAGAAATTAAAACATAAAGCTCAGTGATGTGATGTGTAGTGATGTGTTGCGTGTTGTGTGTAGTGATGTGTTGCGTGTAGTGATGTGTTGCGTGTTGTGATGTGTTGTGTGTAGTGATGTGTTGTGTGTTGCGTGTCGTGATGTGTTGTGTGAAGTGATGTGTTGTGTGTAGTGATGTGTTGCGTGTAGTGATGTGTTGTGTGTAGTGATGTGTTGCGTGTTGTGTGTAGTGATGTGTTGTGTGTAGTGATGTGTTGTGTGTTGTGTGTAGTTATGTGTTGTGTGTAGTGATGTGTTGTGTGTAGTGATGTGTTGTGTGTAGTGATGTGTTGCGTGTAGTGATGTGTTGCGTGTAGTGATGTGTTGTGTGTAGTGATGTGTTGAGTGTAGTAATGTTTTGCGTGTAGTGATGTGTTGTGTGTAGTGATGTGTTGCGTGTAGTGATGTGTTGTGTGTTGCGTGTAGTGATGTGTTGTGTGTAGTGATGTGTTGTGTGTTGTGTGTAGTGATGTGTTGTGTGTAGTGATGTGTTGCGTGTTGTGTGTTGTGTGTAGTTATGTGTTGTGTGTAGTGATGTGTTGCGTGTTGTGTGTAGTGATGTGTTGTGTGTAGTGATGTGTTGTGTGTTGCGTGTTGTGTGTAGTGATGTGTTGTGTGTAGTGATGTGTTGTGTGTAGTGATGTGTTGTGTGTTGCGTGTTGTGTGTAGTGATGTGTTGTGTGTAGTGATGTGTTGTGTGTTGTGTGTAGTGATGTGTTGTGTGTAGTGATGTGTTGTGTGTTGCGTGTAGTGATGTGTTGTGTGGTATGTGTCGTGATGTGTTGTGTGAAGTGATGTGTTGTGTGTAGTGATGTGTTGTTTGTAGTGATGTGTTGTGTGTAGTGATGTGTTGTGTGTAGTGATGTGTTGTTTGTAGTGATGTGTTGTGTGTAGTGATGTGTTGTGTGTAGTGATGTGTTGCGTGTAGTGATGTGTTGCGTGTAATGATGTGTTGTGTGTAGTGATGTGTTGTGTGTTGTGTGTTGTGTGTAGTGATGTGTTGTGTGTAGTGATGTGTTGTGTGTAATGATGTGTTGTGTGTAGTGATGTGTTGTGTGTTGCGTGTTGTGTGTAGTGATGTGTTGTGTGTAGTGATGTGTTGTTTGTGTGTAGTGATGTGTTGTGTGTAGTGATGTGTTGTGTGTAGTGATGTGTTGTGTGTTGCGTGTAGTGATGTGTTGTGTGGTGTGTGTCGTGATGTGTTGTGTGAAGTGATGTGTTGTGTGTAGTGATGTGTTGTTTGTAGTGATGTGTTGTGTGTAGTGATGTGTTGTGTGTAGTGATGTGTTGTTTGTAGTGATGTGTTGTGTGTAGTGATGTGTTGTGTGTAGTGATGTGTTGCGTGTAGTGATGTGTTGCGTGTAGTGATGTGTTGCGTGTAGTGATGTGTTGTGTGTAGTGATGTGTAGTGATGTGTGATGTGTTGCGTGTAGTGATGTGTTGTGTGTAGTGATGTGTAGTGATGTGTTGTGTGTAGTGATGTGTTGTGTGTAGTGATGTGTTGTGTGTAGTGATGTGTAGTGATGTGTTGCGTGTAGTCATGTGTTGTGTGTAGTGATGTGTTGTGATGTGTTGTGTGTAGTGATGTGTTACGTGTAGTGATGTGTTGTGATGTGTTGTGTGTAGTGATGTGTTACGTGTAGTGATGTGTTGTGATGTGTTGTGTGTAGTGATGTGTTACGTGTAGTGATGTGTTACGTGTAGTGATGTGTTGCGTGTAGTGATGTGTTGTGTGTGAATAGTGATTCCAATAAAGCTGAACTGAACTGACAGAGACAGGAAGGAAGCAAGATGGGGGGAATAAAGAGAAAGAGAGAGGTAGAGAGAGAGAGAGAGAGAGATGGGGGGAATAAAGAGAGAGGGAGAGAGAGAGAAAAACAGAAAAAGTAAGAATAAAAGAGGAAAAACAGACTGCGGTGTAAACGGGAGGGAGAGCAAGAAAAGAGGTGACAAGACAGATATTCCTTTAGGAGGAATCGTGAGTCAACAGATCGTGAGTCAACAGATAGGCCAGTGTTGTGTGTAGTGATTATTATGACTGCCGCGCAGCGAAGCGGCGGTCATATAGGTTTAGTCAGATTTTTTTTTTTTTCGCATGGCCAAATTTCCGTCAAGGATTCCCGGGACACTGAAAGACCGGGGTACACGAAACTTGGTGGGCATGTAGCCCCACATGGATAGCATGGAACCATCGCTTTTCGTTTTGATCTGTAGCCCCCCCGCTGGACTGAACCCCCCGAAAGGAGGGTAGGGCAGACACAGTTTTCTGTGAATATCTCGAGAACCGTAGGGTTTAGGAAGACCACCTTTTTTTGTATGTTGATCTTAAGGGGCCATGTCAACCCATTCCATAACCACTCATTTCATGTAT
The DNA here is from genome assembly GCF_018492685.1 of Alosa sapidissima. Lineage (NCBI taxonomy): Eukaryota > Metazoa > Chordata > Actinopteri > Clupeiformes > Clupeidae > Alosa > Alosa sapidissima. The sequence goes on from NC_055966.1 coordinate 37,560,596, forward strand.
AGCGCCACCTAGTTAAAAACATAAAAGTAAAAATGAGCTTACAAACCATGAGGATGTGATGGCCTTAGTTACAGCTTATAGCCACTGAACACAGACTGAGATTGACAATGAAGTGTTCTCTGCTAAACTATGAACATGGGGGGCCATACAATAAATTAATTTATGTGTACATTTAGTGACCGTACACCAACAGAGTTTTCTGTGAATATCTTGAGAACCGTAGGGCCTAGGATGACCAATTTTTTGCGTATGTTTGCCTCCAGGGGTCATGTTAACCCATTCCATATGCACACATGTGCATAAAGAGATATTCACACACACACACACATACATTCACAGTAATCATACGTATGACACATACACACACAGTAGACATATGTACGCATGCATGCACATGCACACACACAGGCACACCCACAAGCACATGCACGCACACACAAACACACACACACACACACACACACACACAAACATAAACACATACATGCACACAATTCAAGAATTTCTCAGAATTATGAACAGGCAAGATAGGGGTGGGGTTGTATAAAATGTATTTTACATGTGACATCTATGAACTAATCATGTTTTGGTACTTGTTGTCTAGCAGACACCAGTGAGAATTGAGTGTGCATAATGCAATTCAGTGAGACAGTTAGAATCCTATATGCCTTTTACCTTTTGTTTCAAGCCAGCAGCCAGACCAGCAGATACCCTAACTTTGCTGAATTACTGAAGCTAAGCAGGCTTACTGTAGTTAGTACTTGGATAAGAAACCTCCTTGGAAGAGTAAGTTCCTGCTGGAAGGGGTGTTGGTGGCTGGCCAGTAGGTGGCACTCTTCCCTGTGGCCAAAAGCCACCAAACAAATATCAATCCCAATGTCCTATTGCAGTGACATGGACACTGTATGTTTTCCTTTGCATGAATGTTAAATTGAGGTCCTGACTCACCATGGTTGTTAAAGATCCCATGGCACTTATCGCAAAGAGTAGGTGGTTCCCTGATTTGCTTTATTTATGTACACATACATAAAGACACACACACACACACACACACACATACACACAAAAACACACACACACACACACTACACATGCACACACACAACACGCATACACACGACACGCACAAGCACGCACACAAACACATAAACACACATACACACACATGCACCCACACATATAAACTCACCTACATACACAAACACACGCACACATACACACTCACACACAAAAAAACACACACAAAACACATATACATAAAAACAACCACACACTCCGCACACACTCAATTAAAACACACAAAAAAGGAACAAAGTAGGAAATGAACACAATTTGACAAGCGTAACTTATTTTTCTGGAAAAAATGTGCTTGACTGGGCGGCAGTCATATTTTGTACCGCTCTGCGGTACATCTAGTTACTGTTATAGGCCAGTGTTAGGAGGAATCAACAGATCGTGATGACTGGACATGATGTGGCCTTATTTGACAGATGAGTGTTTTTTTTACAGACTACATTACTGTAAATGAACAGACTTATGTAATACCCATAATTAAATGTTGTGCATTTGTGTGTGTGTGTGTGTGTGTGATAGAGAGAGAGTGTTTGTGTGAGTGTGCATTTGTGCATATGCACATCTGTACAGAGGGCACAGCACACATTGCAGTGTCTCTACAATTCTCTCAATATGTGTGTGTGTGTGTATGTACAGTATGTGTGTATGTGTATGTATGTGTGTGTGTCTGTGTGGTGTGTGTGTGTGTGTGTGGTGTGTGTGTGTGTGTGGTGTGTGTGTGTGTGTACACTTGCCTGTTCACATATGGATGATCTGATGTGCGTCTTGTTGCCCAGTTCAGGCCCTTCTGCTCAGGCGGCCAATGAAGCCAACAGAATCAGCTTCAGAGTTCAGAGGGGCTGCTGCTGCTGGTGCTACTGTGCATGAGTCTACTGCTGGTGCTACTGTGCAATATATATATATATATATATATATGAGTCTACTGCTGGTGCTATTGTGCAATATATATATATATATATATATATATATATATATATATATATATATATATATATATATATGAGTCTACTGCTGGTGCTACTGTGCAATATATATATATATATATATATATATATATATATATATATATATGAGTCTACTGCTGGTGCTACTGTGCAATATATATATATATATGAGTCTACTGATAGATAGATAGATAGATAGATAGATAGATAGATAGATACTTTATTGATCCTCAAGGGGAAATTCAAGGGTCTCAGTAGCATACAGACATAACACACAACATGCACTTACAGCAGATGTGGTAAACATAAGTATAAGTATAAACATATAACTAAACTCCACTGTACAATAAAGACAGTAGAAGATAAGAAAGATAAGAAAACTAACAAAACTAAATACTAAATACACTATATAAATTAAATTAAGAAAGTCCAATGTGCTTGAGGGTGATCAAGCATAAGACGCTTGTAGTGACAGGGCCGGGACTGGTGAGGTGCTAAAGGGAGTGAGTGTCATGGTGAAGGTGCAAACAGTAGTCCAACCATAGTCCTTAGTTATGTGTGCCTGGCAAGGTGCTCAAGAGAGTGAGTGTCATGGTGAGGGTGCAAAAAGTAGTCCAACATTAGTCCAACAGTGCAACAGTGCAAGAGTAAGGTCTAGAGACCAGCATAAATAATATAGACAAATAGGGGAGTAAAGTGTAATGTAGACAAGGTAAAATAAAAAACTATTTCAGTGCAAGAACAGGTTGAGGTAATAGGGTTATAGCCATTCATTCATTCAGTATTGTATCAGAAGCCTGACTGCAGCCATTGATCATGTGTGCTAATATAGCATGAAAAAAAAACAGTGTAGCAGTAAAACAGTAGTGAAAACATTAGGCTGTGTACAATAGTAAAACAGTAGTAAGCAGTAGTGAGCAGTCAGTACTCAAAAAACATGGACATGGAGAGGGTGGAGAGGCAGACAGACTAAGCAGAGAAGTCTATCTCTCCTCTTCCCTTTATTGAGGCATTGAACAGTTCAATGGCCCTAGGAACAAATGACTTCCTCAGCCTTTCAGTTGTGCATGGCAGTGAGCGAAGTCTCCAGCTGATCAAGCTCTTTTGCTTTTTGATTGTGCTGTAGAGCGGATGACATTCATTGTCCAAGATGTTGTTCAGTTTGTTTAGGGTCCTTTTGTCAGATATTGAAGTGATGCACTCCAGTTCAGCTCCCACTACAGAGCCAGCCTTCCTTACCAGCCTGTCAAGTCGCCCAGCATCCTTCTTCTTTGTGCTTCCTCCCCAGCATACCACTGCATAGAAGAGGGCGCTGGCAACAACAGACTGATAGAACATCCTGAGGAGCTTGCTGCACACATTGAAGGGCCGCAGCCTCCTCAGGAAATACAGCCTGCTCTGACCTTTCTTGTAGAGTGCATCAGTGTTGGTTGACCAGTCCAGTTTATTGTCCAGGTGGAGAACCAGATACTTGTAGGTGCTTACCACCTCCACATTGACCCCATCAATGGAGACTGGTAGCAGAGCGGGCTTAGACCTTCGGAAATCCACCACCATCTCCTTGGTCTTTGAAGTGTTTAGTTGAAGGTGATTGAGTTTGCACCACTGCACAAAGTCCTCCACCAGGCTCCTGCACTCCTCTTGCTCGTCCCTGATACACCCCACAATTGCAGTGTCATCAGAAAACTTCTGCATGTGGCATGACTCGGTGTTGTAGCGGAAGTCAGATGTGTACAGGGTGAACAGGACTGGAGAGAGCACAGTTCCCTGTGGCGCTCCGGTGCTGCTGATCACAGTGTCAGAGAGGCAGTTCTTCAGTCTGACGAACTGTGGTCGCTCGGTCAGGTAATCTGTAATCCAGGTTACCAGGTGAGCGTCCACACCCATCTGCAAGAGCTTGTCTCCCAGTCTGAGGGATTGGATGGTGTTAAAAGCACTTGAGAAATCAAAGAACATGATTCTCACAGCACTTTTCCCCTTGTCCAGGTGGGAATGTGTCCTGTGTAGAAGATAAGTGATGGCATCGTCCACGCCCACTTTCTCCTGGTATGCAAACTGTAACGGGTCTAGTGCATGGCGTACCTGGGGTCTGAGCATACCTAAGACCAATCGCTCCATTGTTTTCATCACATGTGATGTTAGAGCGACAGGCCTGAAGTCATTAAGCTCGCTGGGGTGTGGTTTCTTGGGAACGGGGGTGAGACATGATGTCTTCCACAGTGTTGGAACTTGTCCGAGATGTAGACTCCAGTTGAAGATGTGCTTCAGTGGCTCCCCCAGTTCAGCAGCACAGGCCTTGAGTAGCCTTGGACACAGTCTGTCAGGCCCGGCTGCCTTACGAGGATGGAGTTTTTTTAAAAGATAACTTACTTGATCAGCTGTAATGATGGGGGGATGAGGCGAGTGGAGGGTGAGGAGGAAGAGGGGTGCTTCTGTGAGGGTTGTCGTGTGGCTAGAGACTGATGGCCATTGGCTGAAGCCAATGTTGTCGCACTGCTCGTGGTCACCACTGCTGGTGCTACTGTGCAGTATATATATATATATATATATGAGTCTACTGCTGGTGCTACTGTGCAGTATATATACGAGTCTACTGTATGATGTCAGGCCCATGCACACATGCTTATAATGACAGTTACGTAGACAACCCCTCTAGTTGTCACACCTGAGAAATGTGTATATATGGATTTTTTTGTTTCCATTTAAGTGTGTGTGTGTGTGTGTGTGTGTGTGTGTGTGTGTGTGTATGTGTGTGTGTGTGTGTGTGTGTGTGTGGTACCCTTCTGTGTGTTTGTACATTGGCGTGGGACCCCCTGAGGAGGAGTGAGTCACAGGCTGAGTGTGTGTGTGTGTGTGTGTGTGTGTGAGAGGCTTAGAAGATGCCATGCTGCAGATGGGCCACTGGACTGCAGGAGAGGTGACTGGTGCCAGCGTCCACACACACACACACACACACACACACACACAAGATGGACAGATATCACAGTCTGAGCTGAGGGAGGAGTGGAGGAGAACAGGGAGAGAGGGATATGGAGAGAGAGAGAGAGAGGGAGAGAGATGTGGGATAGAGGAGAGAGAGAAAGGACAACGGGCTGCTGCAGTAAAGGTTCAGGCTGGCATATGCCCGTGTCGGAGGGGGAGAGACTGGCAGAGACTGGCAGTCAAGGCCCCCCACCAGCCATGTCATCTGTCAACAGTGGGAGGGCAGGCAGGGATTGACAGGGAGAGAGAATGAGAGATAGAAACAGAGAAATAGACAATGAGAGAAGGTCAGAGAATGAAACAAAAAGAGGATGCCAGGGAGAGAGAGAGGGAGGCAGAGATAGATAGATAGATAGATAGATAGATAGATAGATAGATAGATAGATAGAGAGAGAGTGTGTGTGTGTGTGAGTGAGAGAGGAGGAGGGACAAATACAGAACATGAAGATAGACAGATTCAAATAATTACATAATTCATATTGATAAATGATTATCAAACAGTTGCTATACATCACATTTGAGCATATTTTGATTTGTTGAATCTGTCGATATGTTGATGTTCTGTATCTGTACATGTTATTGTATCTTTATGCAATAATTACTTTTGCAATACAAATGTCTAATTTGTCACGCCAATAAAGCACCTTTGAATTGAATTGAATGGGGGGGACTAGATAGATATGCTTGATGGTCTACAGAGAGTGGGTAACAACACAGAGGAGGAAAGAGAGAGAGATAGAGATGTAAAGAGTGAGACATGGAGGAGGAGAGAGATGGAGAGAGAGAGAGATGTAAAGAGTGAGACATGGAGGAGGAGAGAGAGAGATGGAGAGAGAGAGAGATGTAAAGAGTGAGACATGGAGGAGGAGAGAGAGAGATGGAGAGAGAGAGAGATGTAAAGAGTGAGACATGGAGGAGGAGAGAGAGATGGAGAGAGAGGGATGGAGATGTAAAGAGTGAGACATGGAGGAGGAGAGAGAGAGATGGAGAGAGAGAGAGAGAGAGATGGAGATGTAAAGAGTGAGACATGGAGGAGGAGAGAGAGAGATGGAGAGAGAGAGAGATGTAAAGAGTGAGACATGGAGGAGGAGAGAGAGATGGAGAGAGAGGGATGGAGATGTAAAGAGTGAGACATGGAGGAGGAGAGAGAGAGATGGAGAGAGAGAGAGAGAGAGATGGAGATGTAAAGAGTGAGACATGGAGGAGAGAGAGAGATGGAGATGCAAAGAGTGAGACATGGAGGAGAGAGAGAGAGATGGAGATGGAGATGTAAAGAGTGAGACATGGAGGAGGAGAGAGAGAGATGGAGAGAGAGAGAGAGAAAGAGGAGAGAGGGAGAGAGAAAAAGAGGAGAGATAGAGAGGAAGAGAGAGAGAGAGATAAGAGTATCAGCCTCTGAGCAGCAGAAATAGAGAGTGAAGCAGTGGAGCAGTGGAGCAGTGGAGCAGTGGAGTGGAGCAGTGGAGTGGAGCAGTGGAGCAGTGGAGTGGAGCAGTGGAGCAGTGGAGCAGTGGAGTGGAGCAGTGGAGCAGTGGAGTGGAGCAGTGGAGCAGTGGAGCAGTGGAGTGGAGCAGTGGAGCAGTGGAGCAGTGGAGTGGAGCAGTGGAGTGGAGCAGTGGAGCAGTGGAGTGGAGCAGTGGAGTGGAGCAGTGGAGCAGTGGAGCAGTGGAGTGGAGCAGTGGAGTGGAGCAGTGGAGTGGAGCAGTGGAGCAGTGGAGCAGTGGAGCAGTGGAGTGGAGCAGTGGAGTGGAGCAGTGGAGCAGTGGAGCAGTGGAGTGGAGCAGTGGAGTGGAGCAGTGGAGCAGTGGAGCAGTGGAGTGGAGCAGTGGAGCAGTGGAGCAGTGGAGCAGTGAAGAGCAGACAGAGACGGAGAAAGAAAGAGAGAGAGAGAGAGAGACAGAAAGGGAGATACAGAGAAAGAGAGAGAGAGAGGGAGAAAGGGAGATACAGAGAAAGAGAGAGAGAGAGAGAGTCAGAAAGGGAGATACAGAGAAAGAGAGAGAGAGAGGGAGAAAGGGAGATACAGAGAAAGAGAGAGAGAGAGATAGAGTCAGAAAGGGAGATACAGAGAAAGAGAGAGAGAGAGGGAGACAGATAAGAGTATCAGCATGTGAGATGGTACCTCTCTGGGATTAACACTGACTCTGATTGTCACTACATACATTGAGTACAAACACGGCAGAGCATGCAATCTCAAAGCGATATGGGTGGATTCCCGGCTCCAGGACTGTCAGAGCTTCAGCGCGCATGTGAACTGCACCTGACATTTCCACACACTGGTGTTGACATACTGACACCAGAAACAGCATGGAGTCAGAGGCAATAGACTACAGTGTGACAATCAATACATGTGCACACAATAACACACACACACACACACACACACATAAAACACACACACACACACAGAGAAACACACAAACAGAAACACACACACACACACATGCACACTTGCAGACCGACATTTGTTTGCCTGCAGGAGCATTTGGTTTACAGTAATGACTTCCTGTTCTCCACACAAGGCATATCCTTTGATGCCTCCAGAGATTTCACTTTTTATATCATCCGTTATCTACAGTCAGAGTGAACTTTAGTCATTTATTTTGACATTTGCTGTTTTCCAGACAGAGCTGCAAACACATGTCTAGTGTGAGCGCCGGGGAATGTGTATGTCTTTGGCCTGTTGGGCTGTCTCTCTGCCTGCTGAGGTTATTTTGCTGTCTCTCTGCCTGCTGAGGTTATTTTGCTCCAGATGTTGCAGACCCCTACGGTGTCTCCTCCAGACCAATCAACCGTGAGACCTTCAAGGTTGGCTGGACAAATAGACACACACACACACACTGGATGAGATAGAGACCAACACCATGAACCATACTATGTTTTGGATGTTTAGCAGCTGCATTTGATGTGTAGTGTCCATCACCCTCTTATACTCTCTTTCTATTTTCTTACACACACACACACACACACAAACACACACACACACACACACACAAAAAAACACACACACACAAACACACACACAAACACACACAAACGCACACTCACAAACACACACACACACACACAAACACGCACACACACAAACACACACATACACACACACACACACACAAACACACAAACACACACACACACACAAACACACACGCACACACACAAACACACACACACAAACACACACACACACAAAAACACACACACACACAAACACACACACACAAACACACACACACACACATACATATATTTCATATCTCTCAAACACACCACACCGCAGCCGTGTTTGCCAGGGTTGCCGGTTCGAACCCCGACCAGTAGGAACGGCTGAAGTGCCCTTGAGCAAGGCACCTAACCCCTCACTGCTCCCCGAGCGCCGCTGTTGTTGCAGGCAGCTCACTGCGCCGAAATTAGTGTGTGCTTCTGTGTGTTCACTGTGTGCTGTGTGTGTTTCACTAATTCACGGATTGGGATAAATGCAGAGACCAAATTTCCCTCACAGGATCAAAAGAGTATATATAATTATACACACACACACATGCAAGCACACACACACAGTCCACACAGTTGCACTTATATTTCTCAAACACACCACACACACATGCACACACTCACTCATGTATCTGTTTTCATGACGTGGTTTCATGGTGAGTATGTGTGTATGTGCACACGTGTGTGTGTGTGTGTGTGTATGTATGTTTAAACTGTTCATGTACCCACATGTGTGTGTGTGTGTGTGTGTGTGTGTGTGTGTGTGTGTGTGTGCGTGCGTGCATGCATGTCTGAATGATGCAGGTTTTGAAAAGAGCGCTGCTCGCTGAGCGGGATAGCGGTTTCTTTTCAGCGCGGGAACAGAACCCTCTCATTACTGATGATAAAGCAGCAGCCGGATCAGCCGAGCAGAAACCCACCACAGATCAGCGCTAATGTCAGGCAGCGCCATGCAGCCGCCAACGGACGCCTTTGTTATTCAAATGCCAACCGGGCCCTCCTCCTCAAAAGGAACAAAGACAACATGGCGCGTTGGCAAGGAATGACTCGCACCCCCCTGCCCCCAGACCAGCCCCCACCCCCCGCAACACACACACACACGCACGCATGCATGAACACACAAACACACACACACCCACGAACACACAAACACACACACACACACACACGCGCACGCATGCATGAACACACAAACACACACACACACGAACACACACACATACGAACACACACACACACACACACATACGCACGCAGGCAGTCACGCACGCACACACGCACGCATGCACACACACACACTCACACACACACACACACATAGACACACTCACACGTGCACACACACACACATACATACACACACACACACACACTCCTCACTTCACCTCTAATGTGCAGGTGCCGGCACTGTGCGAAACACAATCAGTCCCAGCAACCAGTGGCAACAAGCGGACGTCTCCGAGCCCAAACCCTCCGACACATGGCTGTGTGTGTGTGTGTGTGTCTGGCTGTGTGTGTGTGTGTGTGTGTGTGTGCGCGCGCACGTGCGTGTGTGTGTGTGTGTGTGTGTGTGTGTCTTTCCCCCATCATATCATGCTGATTGCCACTCATTACAGAGACATAATAAGCGGTTACACTTTATTTGACAGTATCGACATAAGAGTTACATGACACTGTCATGAACTTGTCATAAACAAGTTATAAATGTTTATGACAACGCTTCTTAAGTGACATTCGTTTTTTGCCATAACAAGTTAGGGTTAGAGGTTAGGATTAGGGTTAGGGTTCATGTGTCATGACAGTGTCATGTCACTCTTATGTCGATACTGTCACGTAAAATGTTACCTAATAACCTTGACACAACCTACTGGTTCTTTTCAAATCTCTCGGTTCGGTCTCGTCCTTGTGCTTGTTCACTACATCACTAACAAACACACACACACACACACACAACCCTGTGGAGGGGGCCCAGATGCCGGGTCATCCCCAGGTGGGTTAGGGTGAGATGGTCCACCGCTTGGTCCAGCTCCTCCTGCTTCTCAGTCCCACTGGCTGGCATAAATTAAAACACAAATTGATCATTGGACAACCGAATATGAACGCATTTCATCACACCTGACAATTAATTTGATTGATTCTTGAGAACGAGGAGCGAGATATTTGCACCGCTCAGCTTCGCTCACTAGTTCTGATTCGGAGGCATATCACATATGTAAAGATTATAAAATCTGATTATTTTTCGATTCATGACACGTTTCTTCTTATTTTTTAATGTGTTCTGCGGAGAAGTGAGATTGGCGTTGGTCACGGTTTGGAATGAAAGGGAGAAAACAGGACAAAGTCCTGTTGACGACGTAGTTAAGGCGGCAGGCTTGTTTTGCCAAGGCGGCCGCCTTGACTGCAAAGTGCTGCGGGAAACCCTGATTGAGGTTTACTTTTAGTGTAGGACTAGTCCATTGGGAATCAGCCCATTTAGTAAATATGCTGATTCGCCTGAAGGCCTTCGTTTTAAGTGGAGCAGAACTCTGACCAACTGTCACTGATAGCCAGTGCCCGCCCAACCCCCCTCAGCTCGCCCTGCTTGAATTTCCCCTAGGGATCAATAAAGTATGTATATCTATCTATCTATCTATCTATCTGATCAGTGACGGAACATCGTTTTGTTCTCCACTCAGTCCCTCTGTCACTCTCATTTCCCCTCCTTTATTTCCTTTCTCTGTTCTGTCGTTTTAGTTTCCCCTCCTTTATTTCCTTTCTCTGCTCTCTCGTTCTCTCGGGCGGCCGGGTCAGGGATCAGGGAGGAGGGCAGCGTGTTGCCGTGGCAGCATCCTGAGGAGAATACTGAGCAGAGGCAGGAGCCGCCCTCTGGCCACTCACGTATGCTTGGGCTAGCGCTTTCACACACACACACACCTACACACACACACTATCCCACTGGCCACTCACGTATGCTTGGGCTAGCGCTTTCACACACACACACACCTACACACACACACTATCCCACTGGCCACTCACGTATGCTTGGGCTAGCGCTTTCACACACACACACACCTACACACACATCTACACACACACACACACTATCCCACTGGCCACTCACCTATGGGCTAGTGCTTTCACACACACACACATCTACACACACACACACGCACACACACACACTATCCCACTGGCCACTCACCTATGGGCTAGCGCTTTCACACACACACACACATCTACACACACACACACGCACACACACACACTATCCCACTGGCCACTCACCTATGCTTGGGCTAGCGCTCACACACACTATCCCACTGGCCACTCACCGCTGGCTTTGTTACGTGGCACCAGCGACGGTGGGATATATTTTATAGCGCTTTCACACACACACACACCTACACACACACGACACGCACATACACACACTTCCGCAGCATCTTCAGGCAGGAAAGGCTCAGAAATGCGATGATCAGGGAAGCTTAAAAGAAATCAGTTTAAAGAAGGATAAACAGCGCAGATAGATAAATCACCAGCTGCTTCAATACACATGCAGCTCAACAGCTGTTACTAAACAATGACATTTAAAAGAGAAAAGATGGATTCATCAATGCTTCTCTAGACTGTTCTGTCTTTTTTTCTTCCCTTCTCTCTCCCTCTCTCTTTCTTTCTTCAATTTCTCTCTGAATTTTTCCATCTTTTTTTCTTTCTCTTTCTTTCTCTCTCTAGCCTTCCTCTCCTCGCCCCTTCTGAGAGAGTCATTTGACCTTTGCCCCCATACAGTGCTTTGCTGTCTAAACTGCTGAATGCAATAAAAGTGGCTGGCGCACCACAGTCCCAGTCAGTCAGTCAGTCAGTGAGAGAGAGAGAGTGTGTGTGTGTGTGTGTGTGTGTGTGTGTGTGTGTGTGTGTGTGTGTTTGTTCAGGGGGGTTGTTGCTCCCCCGGCTGCACAGCTCTGCTGAGGCAGCTCTCATGCACACACACGCTTGATGCCCGGTGTGCCCGTCTCTCCTGGCACGGCCGTGTGCTCTCCATCTCCCTCCAGCTGGCACGGTGCTCTCTTACAATGGCCGCCTCACGGCCCAGTCCAGTCCAGCCCAGCGCGCACAGATTCAGATTCGGCACACACACACACACACACACACACACACAAACACACGCACACACACACACACACACACACACGCACACACACACACACACACGCACACACACACACACACACACACACGCACACACACACACGCACACACACACACACACACACACGCACACGCACACGCACACACGCACACAAACACACACACACACACACACACACAAACACACACGCACACACGCGCACACACGCACACACACACACACACACACAAACACACACGCACACACACACACACACACACACAAACACACACACGCCACGCAGAGGCCCCAGCCAAAGCACCGCCAGGGATTTACAGGTGCGCGCAGCGCCAGCAGGCCTGGCCACAACCCCCCCCCCCCCCACACACACACACACACACACACAGCAGGCCTGGCCACAACCCCCCTACACACACACACACAGCAGGCCTGGCCACCACGCATGCCGGACGTGTCTCCGGGCGTGAGGAGGGACGGGATGAAACCGAGGCGCTGTCTCCACGCGCCCCACTGGGACGCCCTGATTACTGAGGTGGCACCGGCCAAAGCAGAGGATCATGGGAGGCACATCAACATGGCTTTCCCACAGAGTCCAATGCCAGAGCAGTGCGGCAGTAACTCATATGCTACAATAAGCGCCGTGCGGCAGCAACAATTAGTTCAAAAATGAAATAAAATCAATATTGTTTGTGCGTGCTTATTGCATGCTATGGACATGTTTACTGCAATAACAACTAAAAAACAAAGAAACAAAAAAACAGGGAAAAAAACATGACGGTATAAACCTGTCCTTTTTGGACAGAAGCAGGCTTTTTATGTACATAAGTGAAGTACATAAGGGAAGTTTTTAATGGACATGTTCTGCTTGTTCCCTAGCCTGAGTGCTGTCAGAGGCTTGCTGGCCTGGCTCAGTGTCCATTTGGAGGGTCTGAGTGTACAGGCCACTTAGCAGCGGACGATCAAGCCTTTATCCATCTCCCTCAGCCTGGACAGGGCTACTGGGGATTAACCTGCCGCCATGTCACTCTTTAAAACTACCCCTGTTACGGTGCAGCAGACGACCTTCAGAGCTTTTCTCTGTTTGTTCCATGGACACACACACACAAGCAATATACAACCACACACACACAGATAAACACACAAACATATACACACACACACACACACACACACACAAACAGCCAAATGTCTCTTTGGACCATTTCCTCCAAGAGAAACAAAATAACTCATTCCCATTTAGCTCCGGACTGGACACAAAGGCTGTGCCCTCGTCATTCTTCTGAGGTGTCCTCTCCCCCACTATCAAGTCGCTCGGATGAGCCTGTAGCTCCCTCCAAAGGGCCTTTACACAGTTCTCGTTAAAGAGGAATGCACATGCTATATATACACGTCCTCATTCCAACTCCTGGCTGGGATTGAAAAGCTTTGGCCTTCATCCTCCCCCCCTGTTCAACCCCCTGCAGAGAACATCCTTAAAAAGCATTTTTAAACAGAGATGTACAGTGGGTCCCAGTTAAGAATTGACACTTCATTCACCATCAGGGTGATTCACGCAGCTGGGTGAAATGTAAGTACAACTGCAGCCGCTTGGGGGCAGCATAGTCCGCTGTGGCGTTCCATGGTCGAACCGGACGGAGCATTCGACAGCAAGGGCTGTGATTGGCCGAGTTTTCAGGTCGTTTCTCTGTGTTTTTAGCAGCCCCTGCAACATGCTAGTCCACTGTAGCCTATAAGCTTTGTACATAATGTTAAACATAGTTTTGGATTCAGTGGCAAGATGTCTTGATTGTACAGTGCCTGTCTCTCAGTAATGTTTTAAAATGAGAGCTTCGTCAGCTGGCAGTAGGCTACTTTGTCGGCAGTCATGAGAAGTTCGCTTGCTAACAGAACATACATATGCTGCCCAGAAACCTTGTGAATAGTTCTGACTTGTTTTACTACACTAACGATGTCAAATATAGCCTTTGCCTACAGCATCTCCTTAACAGTAATGTTAACAAAATGACAGCATTCATATGACAAAGGAAAACGAATTCGGTCACTCAAGACTGTGCCACAGCAACCAGTATAGGCTACAGTCCTACCCAATAGGCCTACTCGAAGCAGATAGCGTTGTCTGACGGTCGAGTGGGTTAATGCGCGTATTTCCAGAACAGGTCTGCAACTTTCAGGCAGTTCTGAGTTCGAATCTAGGCAGGAGCAGAGCCATATAAAGGCCTAGGCCTATTGTTATCATTTTTTGCAAGGTGTTGCTCCTGGCAATATTTGTTTATAAGACGTTTGGTGATTAATTGATATCTGTTTTTTGGGACACGTTAAACATTCTTTATAATGAGCACATCCGGGGAGTAAAACGACTGTTATGCGCTGTTACAACTAGGCTACAATGATTGCAATACAAAAATATGCGCGTGTTAGTTTAGTTAGTTTTGTGATGTTTTGCACTTTTGCCTCATGTGTTTTCAGGTTTGAGGGCTTTTTTTGGCAAGATTGACCTTGGTTAGACTCTGCATATGTTATTTCTCCGTATGGAAAATAAAGTCAATTTTCGACACACGTCTGTTATTAGTTCAATAACAAGTGTTCCTTGTTAAAACATGTGACTAGTGAAACTCAAATGATTTTAGAAATATTTAGCCAAAGCCAAAAAGTGTTAGAGAAGGAGAGACGCCGGTGCAGCTCAGATGTCTTCTTAATTTTCTTTATTCTTTAGTAAAAGGTGCAGAACATTATTAAACTTTGACTAACGTTTCGATGTTCGTTAGTCAAAAACATCGACACATCGAAACATTAGTCAAAGTTGAATAATGTTCTGCACCTTTTACTAAAGAATAAAGAAAATTAAGAAGACATCTGAGCTGCACCGGCGTCTCTCCTCTCTAAAATATCTGTCCTGGCCTGGTTGCAACGGATTGTGGCCAAACGACAGAAGCGCGGAGAACCCTCCTTTGTCTACCAAAAAGTGTTACTTTGTGCCCCACGCTCCCCCACTGCTTGTGAAAGAAGGGGATGGGGGAGGGGGGCTTAACGTGAAAAAGCTTAATGTCCCAAAACGGCAACAAGTCATAACGGTAGGCTACAGGAAGTGGGGGGAGGGTATGGGATGACCAGAGCCGTCTTCGCTGTGCTATTCAGAAAGCATCTTATTGTCTTTCCAGGCGCACACAGCTCATTATAGCCTATCGAGTGCCTTAACAGATCGGCTCTGCTCTTGGGTTTGGCCTCACAGCGAACCCAACCCTGCAGTTGCTTGCAGTTTGTTAAATAAAGCGATGCAGATTACATTATTTATTCCTGATTAATTGCGTCTTTTGATGTCTTTTGCAACATCTGCTTATTAGGCTGGGCTACTGTCAATGTCCTGTACAGGTAAATGTTCAACAATTGCTGGTGTAGGCCTACAGGCTATAATCAATTAGGGACTGTTCGTTATTTATTTAAGGGGCTACCGGAGGAGTTTTGGAAGCGTTAGTCAAAAAAGACGTGACCCTCCCTCGCCAGCAAGAAAATTTTCTATGACCCTCCAAAGTGATCGAGAAAAAACGCATGACCCTCCCCAGTCCCAACAATTTATTGATGCCTTCTGTAGGCTACTGGGTCAATTTGGAAGCTTGCATACGACACCTTCCTTGAAATGCCTTGAAAAGGCTGTCGTTTGCACAATTTCAACAACATGCAACATGCTTGTTTGGCTGGGCTACTGTCTTGTACAGGTAAATGTTCAACAATTGCTGGTGTGCAGGCTATAATCAATTAGCTAAATCATTTGTCCAGCTGTTTAAAAAAAAATCGTGCTACATTCAAACGAATGAATGAGGATAATTGGTTTTATCTGCGGATTTATTTTTTGCATTATTTTGAATATGACTCACTCCAGTCTCAACAGCACGTCTACTTTTTCCACACGCATCTAAGTTCTAACACACATCCCCTCTCGCTTTCTCTCTCTCCATCCCTGCGCACGGGGCTTTCTTAAAGGAGCTGCACCATTTTACAACAATTGCATCTACATTTTCATATTAGAATGTTTTGTCTGTTTAAGTGTAAGCTTAAACTACCGTGATCAATTTAAGTTCCCGTGCCCCCGCTGAAAGTCTCATGCGCTTATCGTTACACTATCACATCTATAAGTAACCGTGACAAATAGGGTATAAGATAGGCTATATAAACTCAGGCTATAAACTCACGCTATTGTATTATCATATGTGTTTGGTAATGGCTCACTGCGTCATGGAAGCAGTTAAGTCAAGTTGCATCAAAAATAGTAGTGGCAGAACTCCCAAGTGACACCTTGTGGTTGTTTGTGTCAACTGCAGTTTGTGCCATTTCTGCTGAGAAAATGGGGTGCGTGATTCATGAAGGAACCCGTCCAAACTTAACTGGGACCCACTGTAGGAAACGTTGGAAATACAAAAACGTTACATTTGCCAGTGCTCTGGCAGAAAGGCGATTCTACTTTGCACTCCATACTCTGGTGTTTCAGGAAGATGCAGTGCTCTATAAATGTGTCTTTGTACATAATATATTCTATTCAGAAAATAATACATGTGTCTTTGTACATAGTAATAATAATAATAAAAATTATATATATATATATATATATATATATATATATATATGATTTGAGATGTGCACAATACAATTCAGAATAAAATAGGATTTTAGAAAAACAAATGCACAGATGAATAATTACATAGTTACATAATGACATAACCCAGGGGTTTTCAACTGATTGTGAACCAGGGACCACCCTTCTGACTAATTACGCAACCCCAGGACCACCACTGAATAAAAATACTGATTTCTTCATTGCAACTACATTACTGCCGTGGGGCAGCTGTGGCCTACTGGTTAGCGCTTCAGACTTGTAATCGGAGGGTTGCCGGTTCGAACCCCGACCAGTAGGAACGGCTGAAGTGCTCTTGAGCAAGGCACCTAACCCCTCACTGCTCCCCGAGCGCTGCTGTTGTTGCAGGCAGCTCACTGCGTCAGGATTAGTGTGTGCTTCACCTCACTGTGTGTTCACTGTGTGCTGAGTGTGTTTCACTAATTCACAGATTGGGATAAATGCAGAGACCAAATTTCCCTCACGGGATCAAAAGAGTATATATGCTTATACTACTGAATCACCTGGATACCTTTAATATTTCTGAAGAAATAAAATAAGAGCAAAGACAGAATATCTCTTAGACTGTACAAAATGTCCGCCGTCCTCACTCGGTGAGAAATCTGGTGCGGTTGGTGAACCGGCTAGCGCAGGTGTAACAGATTGCCTGTCAACGGCCTCCCAGCGGCAGCCAGTGTGCGAGTCTGCAGTGGTAAATTAAAGGCCAGTGGGCCATTAGGCCTGTTAGGGCAGAGTGTCCCCCCTCAGGCAGGCTGTAAGCCAGCGTCAGATGGAGAGGAGGAAGAGGAGGAAGTGGAGTGGACTATGAGTGAGGATAGACCACTGGAGCGGAGCACAATGCTCACTTATTTATTTATTTGTTTTTTATTTGTTTATTTGTTCATGTGAGTTCTTATTTCCACACTACGTGACCAGTAGCAACCCCCGTTCCCACTCAAGGACTCCCAGAGGTCACGTCACAGTGTGTTGGTGTGGCAATTTACATTGATCAGCTGGCGACCTATGCTGTCCACTAAGTTGTCCACCAAGGGTGTGTGCGTGTGCATGTTTTTTCCTTCTTTTTTTTTTCTTCCAGCGTGGCTACCATAAATCACACAGAGTTTTGAATCTAAATGAAGAAATTAGGAGAAGTGCAAGGACTTCTCACAGTGCAACATCATATAAATAAGAGAAAGAAGGAAAAAAACATGCCGGCAGCTGCAGCAGAGCTTGTCTTCAGGCCTATATCTCCCTTGTGTTTGCAGTTATCTTTTATGCTTTTAGGTTCTTACTGTTTCTCTTGCAGCCTCCACAGATCAAAGCCTCCCCCAATCACAAACAATCTGCCTGTGATTCCCAATGGTCATTTGAAAATGCCAGAAAAAATAACAACTGCACCGTGAAAAGAAAATTCCATCTGACACGGACTTCAGAAGTTCTGCACAGTCAACCTGTTTCTTCACATTCAGTTTGTGCATGAACTTTCAAATTTATGTATGTAAATGTTCCCAATTAAGCATTTAATCAGGCATCACCTTCTACCTTCTATCTTTGTATTCATGTTCGTGTCTTTTATAGCCTGGAAACCAGACTCTCTGACTTCCCAGAGAGTCTGGCCTAGATCCATAGGTGTATGTTTATTTCCGGGTGGGAGCTCACAGTTTGAGGTTTAAAATCATTGGAGTTCCTTTGAACCGCTTTGAACCAATCACTAACAACCGGCGTTTCATCATATGGCCATTTCATCACACCCATAACAAGCACGGGTGCATCTTATCAACAAACAATCACACGTTTCATCTGTGTAACTCGCCAAAATGCATCATATAGTGTTTTGTGAATGTACCCAAGTCAAACTTTCATATAAATGAATAAGTACGTCCAAAGCGCCACTTTTAAGCTTGTATGCGTTGTCGTTTTCGGGTGAAATGACCTTTTGAATGGGAATCCTATAGGGCCACTACTTTTTTGATACAATCGCGTAGAAATCGCTATTTTTCAAACACTAAGTAGGCTCGACACAACATGAAACTTTGATCAAAGTATCATCAGTGTCTCTACACATGAACTCAAGCATTGAGAACATTGTTGGTGTACACAAAGAAAGGTTTTGAACAACTCACTTGTTTTTTCTGCTCGCTGCCATCTTGCCATCTTGCAAGGAGTGAGTTGTCCAAAATCTTTCTTTTTTAGTAAACTATGAGTACACAAACAATGTTCTCAATGTTCGAGTTCATATGTAGAGACACTGATGATGCTTCGATGTTATGACGTTATGTCGAGCCTTCTTAGTGTTTGAAAAATAGCGATTTTGACGCGACCATGTAG
>NC_055966.1:37584646-37672146 GCF_018492685.1 Alosa sapidissima
AAATATGGCTCCATACCGCTTGCAAGTTCCTCTTCATTTCCTTACTTCCACAGGACCGAAGTAGTCTACCCCCGTGTTGGTGAAGGGGGGTAAGTCTGGCTGAATCCGCACTTCTGGAAGATCTGCCATCTTCTTTTCCAGGAGCCGTCCGTTGTAGCGTTGACAGAAGCTGCATTCTGAGATCACTTTCCTGACAGCTGCATTTGCCTTGGTAATCCAGAATTTCTTCCTTACGGAAGACAAAGTGTGTGTGCGACCAGCATGACCTAGGCTCTGGTGAACATGTTTGAGGATGAGTGCTGCGAGGTGCTGCTCTTTGCTGAGGATAACGGGGTGTTTGGACTCCTCAGGCATTGCTGCTCTACTCAGCCTTCCTCCAACTCTACCGTCTACCGTCAGAATGCTACCCCTGGGTGTTGCAGTGAAACTTTGGCCATCAGCTGCACTTGACTGGATTGTCACAGGCCCCTTCAGCTGTTTTCTCCAGCGAGCCTTCTCCAATAGAACGGCCTTCAAAAGGAGAAACCAAGCAGCTGCTTTCTTGAGCCTCTTCCAGTCAGAAAAATAACTAATGAGCTGGTCAGTTGGTGTAACAGCATTGCACACATTGATTGCATTCGTGGCTGCCTCTCTCTTCACCTCCTTGTCATCAGCACTCAGGGAAACATCAAAGGCATTGTTAGGCCAGTCCTCCTCATGTCTCCAAAGAAACGCAGGCCCTTCCCACCACCTACTGGTCTTCAGGAAGCCTGCCACCTTCAATGCCCTTGATGCGTCGTCCGCTGGATTGTCTTTGGAACCGACATGTCTCCATTGCCATGGTTCCGAGGACTCTCTGACAGTGGAGATCCTGTTGGCCACGAATGTGTGAAATCTCCGATCCTCATTCTTGATGTATTTGAGGACCGAAGTACTGTCTGTCCAGAAGACTGAATCCTCAAATGTCCACTTCAATTCTTCCTTCAGCATCGAGTCCATCCGCACAGCGAGAACTGCTGCAGTCAGTTCAAGCCGGGGAATAGTGACTGCTTTCAATGGTGTAACTCTGGCTTTGCCAAGGAGAAAGGAGACCTGTACTTCACTTTGCTCATTCAACATCCTCAGGTATGTCACGGTCCCATAACCAGCTTTGCTGGCGTCGGCAAAGTGATGTAGTTGGGCTCGGACAACCTTGCCATACGTTGCTGGTTTGACACATCTGGATATTTTGAAGGTGTTGAGCAGGTCCAAGTCCTCCAGCCATGAGTTCCACTGACATAAGATGTCAGGTGGCAAGGAATCGTCCCATCCGCATCCTTTTCTGCATAGCTCCTGTAGCATGATCTTTGTAGGCAGCGTGACTGGGGCCAGAAAACCCAGAGGGTCGTATACTGAGCTGATGGTGGACAACATACCACGTCTGGTAAGTGTCTGTTGCTTCAATTCGATCTTGAATCGGAATGAGTCTGTTTCCACGCACCAGAGTAGACCTAGAGCTCTTTCTTCTGGCAGCTTGTCACGGTCCAGATCCAGTTCCTTTAAATCCTTAGCCCTTCTTTCTGATGAAATGGCTTGCAAGACACCACGACTGTTGCTGACAAACTTCTCCAGGGTGAAGCCTCCCTTCTGGCACAGTGCAGTCAGGTCCTTGATTGTCTGAATGGCATCTGCTTCTGTGGCAGAGCTTTTCAAGTAGTCGTCAACATAAAAGTTTTCCTTGACAGACTGACATACAGTAGCAGGGAACTCCGCCTGGTGGTCCTCAGCATTTTTCCTCAGTGCGTAGCTAGCACAGCTTGGCGAGGATACTGCACCGAACAAGTGCACGGTCATCCTATATTGCCTCAGCTCCTGAGTGATGTCTCCATTCGGCCACCACAGAAACCGGAGAAGGTCTCGGTCTTCCTCTGCGACCTTTACTTGATGAAACATCGCCTGTATATCACCCATAAACGCCACAGGTTCCTCTCTGAAGCGCAGCAGGACTCCCAGTAATGAGCTTGTGAGGTTAGGCCCTTGAAGCAGCTCTTTGTTTAAACAAGCTCCTTGGTAGGTGACACCACAGTCAAACACCACCCAAAGGCTACCTTTCCTTGGGTGGTGGACTGAGTGATGGGGGATGTACCATACTCTTCCAGGTTCGCCTTGAAGCTTTGGCAGTAGCACGGGTTCTGCATAGACGTTGCTGATGAGGCCATTCACAAACTCAGCATACTCCTTGTGCAAGCCTTGGCTATTGAGGAACCTTCTCCTCAGGCCCTGCATCCTCTGCTTCACCACGGCGATATTGTTGGGCAGAGAAACCTCATTTCTCTTGAAGGGCAACTTCAGGCAGTACTTTCCATCCTGCAGCTTTGCTGATTGATCCATGGTTTCCATAAACCTCATGTCATCTCTGGACATTTCCTTTTCCTCCGAAGCCCTTTCATCAAAGTCGTGGTTGTATTGACTAACCAGCATTTGTTCAAGTGTTTGAAGCGAGATGCGGTTCACTGTGGCGGAGGGTGCTGGCGCGCCACTGCTTCCACTCAGTGGACCATTGACTACCCATCCTAGCACGGTCCTGATGGCATAGGGTCCGTGGTCACGGCTATTGATGACCTCCCAGGGCTCCAATAGCCTGGGTGCATTGGTGCCAATCAACAAGTCAACGTTTGCCTTCACGTTTGGGATGCGCACCTTCGACAGGTAGGGCCACGTGGCCAGATCCTTAGATGTAATCATGTTCTCCACAGTGACAGGCATTTCCTTCTGTGTGAAGACTTCAGGCAAGGGATAGAAGTTGTTACTGTCCACCTCAGACACCTCTAGACCAGACAGGGCATATGCTGGAACGACCTTTTCTTGTCCCATTGTCCTCAACAGGAAGCTGTTTTTCTTGCCTGTAAGTTTCAGTTTTTTCATGAGATGTTCAGAGCAAAATTTAGCTGAGCTACCAGGGTCTAAGAAGGCATATGTTGTTATAATGCACCTTCCCTTTGCAGACTTTAGCTTCACAGGCAGAATGGACAGTACACATTGGTCTCTACCGGCCCCTGTATGCCCACATGTTTCACTGGAGGACTGCTGAGTGTCAGCAGAATCCTTTGACTGTTCTGGGGTCTGTTGCTGTTTAATATGAAGCACAGTTGGATGAGCCTTTCCACAGGTTTGACATGTCAAGCGCTCTCACAGTCTTTGCTCATGTGTCCAGGACGTAAACAGGCGAAGCAAACGCCTTTTTACCTCAAGAGAAGAATTTTGTCTTTGTGTTTCTTTTCTCTGAACTGCCTGCATTCCTCCACCAGATGGCGACGATCACAGCACAGGCACCTCACTTCCTCCACATCTTGAGTCTGTTCCATGCCATCATCAGCCACGTCCGTTGCAGCAACAATGTTTTCCCTTACATTGCCCCTGTGCTGTGACTTGAACGTTGACGGTGGCCTTGTAATAGATGAGGCGAAGGGTGGATCCTGAATATCGCCGAACAAGGGGTCGGACAGAATTTTGACACGCCGTTCAATGAACCGCACCAGGTCAAAGATGTGGGCTCTATCATGAGTTTTCTCCATGATGTCATGTGCTGTAGTGCGCCACTGTTCTCTCAATTTAAATGGCAGCTTAGAGAGAATGGTCCTCATGTTTACAGGCATGTCCAGTTTCTGTACATAACTCAATTCCTGCATAACATTACAACAGCCACGTAAAAACAAAGAGTAGGCCTGCAGTGCCTTCACATCCTCCGCTTTAACCGCTTGCCAGGCCAAAGCCTTCTTCATGTAGGCTGTTGCCAACTTGTATGGGTTGCCAAAATGTTCAGTGAGGAGGCCCTTTGCCACTACATACCCACGCTCGGGCACCATATGCTGGCAGCTGCGCACCAATTCCTGGGGTTGACCTCTAGTGAACTGTTCTAGATAGTAAAGGCAGTCTCCCTTTTCAGCCTTACTCTCCACGCCCTGTTCGAAAGCCTTCATGAATGGCCGAAACTGGAGAGGGTCACCATCGAACACTGGTATCTCTCTTGATGGTAGAGATGAGATGCGCTGTTCATGAACCAGAGCGGCTGTGATGTCATTTTTCCTTTGCATTATTTCCAGTAGGTCAGGTGAGTGTGTTGTGTTGTAGGAGGTGGTTGTTCAGCCCTTACATGCTGTCGATGTGCTGCTCCTTGTGATGTTCCATGTTGTAGCTGAGGCATAGTGTGTTGTTTCAGAACATCGTTGCACCACTGCTCAGTTTGTTTTCTGCATGCTTCTGTTGACAGTATGTTGTTAGGTGGTAGTGGGCCTTTGGTAGACACATGTTGCGTTTGCTGTGGTAGACCAGGTTTGTACTCCATTGCATTGGGGTTAAGGTTAACCACTTTCCCTTTCTCCTTACGCAGATACGAGTTCATGCCATCTGAGTGCGCTGCTGAGTGACTCCTTCTGTCTGAGGCCTGCAGCACGGCTAATTTAGCTTCTGTTGCAGCCAACTCTGCGTCCAGATCAAGCTGCTCCTTTCTCCTCCTCAGCTGTTGCTCCTGCTCCTCAATGGCATGTTTCTCCTTTAACACAGCTTGGCGAGCAACCAGCGCCACTCTGTCTGCCTGGGCCAGCATCCTGGCTGAGTGTGTGCTTGACTTGCCACTACTACCGCTTCTATGTGACCTTTTGCTACCCACATTAGAAATGCTGTCATTTGGGTTAATACCAGTGCCACCTTCAACATTTTCATGTACAGCCTTAACACCATCATTAACATTCACAGAAACACCTGCATCAGCATCAGCATTTAAAACAGTAGGCAAACCAGTGTGAACATTTTCAGGACCCATTTTCAGAAAAACCTTAGTTTCCCAAATAACATCATTATTTGAAATCATTTTTGCTTTCAACCAAACATCGTGCTTTTCTTTTTCTTCAACAGGTAATAAACTCAACAATGATTCATGAATGCGTTTAGCATCATTACACGTTTCCACCAAACATTTCAGAGCCTTTTGTAACTGAGGAATGTCATGCTTTAAACCGTCCATTGACTTCCTAATAGCACTTGCATTGTCCAATTTTAATTTTCTGTCCGTCTGTAACACCTAACCAGCAACACGTTATTCCTACCTATATACCTGACAAATTGCTAATGAATATGCGCCACCCAGTGGAACACAAAAACATTGCACTCAAAAAAGACACCATACATTTTGGCTCCTACATGTGGTGTGTAACTATTACAGCTTTTCTTGTTTGTTTCAAGGCTGAGTATGACTGGGGACATCACTCACTTCACATATAACATTATAAAATGAGTCATCCAAACGTGGAAGAGAAAAGCCGGTTTCCTCTGTTCCTGGTGGACTGAACTGGTTCACTCTTTATGATAATCGTCAACAGAACAGCAAACTTTGGGACAGCATGGAGCTAGCCTGGACATATGCAGACTCTTCCATGAAGTGAAATGGAGCTAGCCTGGAAATATGCAGACTCTTCCATGAAGTGAATAGAGTCTTTTTGGAAACGCTTGCAACACTTGCATCGCGACGGGCACTAACTTTGAAATTACTGGTCCAGCCTTACTAATCTGTTTCTGTTTTGTCTTTGCACGACCGCAAAGTCATCATTCTCAGTCACTCGCTGATTGGATAGGTAAAGATTGGCCGGAGAAAACCTGCAATATATCGCAAACCCAGGTGACTGAAGGAAAATGAAAATTGAGTGGAAGTACGTAGGAGGGCGGAACCAGGCTAGCATGGAGCAGGAAGTCTGGGAAGAATTACTGGAAATACTGAACATCTGAATAAGGATGCTGATTCTGTTGTTGTCGCCGCAGGTCCTTATAGCCACTTGTGCACATCTCCATTGGGTCTGCTGGGATACTAGACAAACATGTTGCACCAGGACTATCTGTTTTTTACCATTTTCTATTACTGTAACACTTGCTGTCACTGAGATGTCCTTTTGCTAAAGATGCTATTTACAAGTACTTTAGTTTTAAATATTTGAATATAAACTAGAAAAAGCAACAGGATGTGAGGAACTAACAATAATGTTAATAATAATAATAATAATAATAAATATAGCTGCAAGCAGCAATGAGGGGGCCAAGCAGTTAGTTCAGCAGGCCAGATTAACCATGTAAGTCAATGCCGTTGCATCAGACATATAGCCTTAAGCAGTCACAGCAAGTTCCATGCCATACAACCCAAGATTGGCTGAGTTACAAGGTCAAGTTTCACATCAAAACATAACTGATTTTGTGGGGCTGAACCAGGGCTGAGTGTCGCCGCCCCCTCCCCCAGCCAGCCCACCGCCGCAACCGCAACCGCCCCTGCCCATCCCACCCCGTCCCACCCTTGCACGCACACATTAGAATGAACTAGATGGAACTTGCTGTCATCAGTTTCACATCAAAAATAAAAGATTGACTGAGATATGATCACACTTGCTGTGATTTAAACACAGAGGTAAAAAATTGACGTCATAGGGTGTGTTGAACTCGGCTTGGCCCAAGGATTCCAATGATACCTCATTCGGGTCAACAGGTCAAAAGTTACGTCCGTGAACACAAGTCCAACTTTGGCCTGTTGGTGGCGCTAGAGCGCTTGAGGTGCCGGCATGAAACTTGGTGAAATGAATTATTGGACTGTCCCCAATTAGTGTGCAAAATTATATAACTTTTCACCAGACGGTTCTATGGGCTGCCATTGACTTCCATTGCAAAATAATGCGCATCAGGAACTACTGGCCAAAATGCATTTTTGTCAATTACGGAGCCCCCTAGAGGTCAAATGTCACCAAATTTCTTGAGCGTCCTCCCGATGTGGTCTGAGGTACATGTACTAAGTTTGGTTTTGATACATGAAAGCGTTACTGAGATATTAAATCACTTCCTGTTTGGCAGCTTTGCCGCAAATTTTGATTGGCTGGTACAGGCCAAAGCTTCTGTCAATTGTTCCAGAAAGCAATGCACTCATCAGGCATGGTCTGAAGATGGTCTCTGCCAATTTTGGTGAGGAACAGATGAAATTTGTGACCTGCCAAAACTTTTGTGTGTTTTTGATTTAATCCAATATGGCGGCCGAATCAATTACGATGACATCACAAGTTGGCTTGGGTCGTCCTAAGGACCTTCAACAGTAGTACCAGACACCACTAGTGGGTTTTAATTCTAAGCACAACTGCTGCTACAGGCCAAAAGGCATGTTTCTTAATTACAGCGCCCCCTAGAGGTCAAAGGTCACCAGATTTTTTGAGCGTCCCCCTGATTGGGTCCTGAGTCCATGGACTAAGTTTGGTTATGATAGATGAATGGGTTGCTGAGATATGAGCTCACTTCCTGTTTGGCGGCTTCGCCGCAAATTTCGATTGGCTGTTACGCGCGAACGGTTTTAATTCCGAAGACAAAAAGCAATGCATTAATGAGGCATGATCTGTAGATGATATCTATGAAGTTTGGTGTCGATCGGACAAAATGTGTGACCTCTGATACGTTTTAAGTGATTTTGATGAAACCCAAAATGGCGGAAAATCCATCATGGCGGAAAATGACGTCATAGGGTGCGTTGAACTCGGCTTGGTCCAAGGATTCCAACGGTACCTCGTTTTTCAAAATCGGATCAACAGGTCAAAAGTTACGTCCGTGAACACAAGTCCAACTTTGGCCTGTTGGTGGCGCTAGAGCGCTTGAGGTGCCGGCATGAAACTTGGTGAAATGAATTAGTGGACTGTCCCCAATTAGTGTGCAAAATTTTATACCTTTTTACCAGACGGTTCTATGGGCTGCCATTGACTTCCATTGCAAAATAATGCGCATCAGCAACTACTGGCCAAAATGCATTTTTGTCAATTACGGTGCCCCTTAGAGGTCAAATGTCACCAAATTTCTTGAGCGTCCTCCCGATGGGGTCTGAGGTACATGTACTAAATTTAGTTTTGATACATGAAAGTGTTGCTGAGATATGAAATCACTTCCTGTTTGGCGGCTTCGCCGCAAATTTCGATTGGCTGGTACAGGTCAATGCTTCTGTCAATTGTTCCAGAAAGCAATGCACTCATCAGGCATGGTCTGAAGATGGTCTCTGCCAATTTTGGTGAAGAACAGATGAAATTTGTGACCTGCGAAAACTTGTACGTGTTTTAGATTAAATCCAATATGGCGGCCGAATCAATTACGATGACATCACAAGTTGGCTTGGGTTGGCCTAAGGACCTCCAACAGTATTACCAGACACCACTAGTGCGTTTTAATTCTAAGCACAACTGCAGCTACAGGCCAAAAAGCATGTTTCTTAATTACAGCGCCCCCTAGAGGTCAAAGGTCACCAAATTTCTTGAGCTTCCCCCTGATGGGGTCATGAGTCCAAATACTGAGTTTAGTTATGATAGATGAATGGGTTGCTGAGATATGAAATTCGCCGCAAATTTCGATTGGATATTATGGGTGAACAGTTATAGTTCCGAAGACAAAACACCACAACTTTTGTGAGGATTGGTCTGAAAATCATGTGTGTCAAGTTTGGTGACGATCGGACAAAATTTGTGACCTGTGAAGTTTTAGTTTCACTTTCACTTAAATCCAATATGGCGGAAAATCCATCATGGCGGAAAATGACGTCATAGGGTGCGTTGAACTCGGCTTGGTCCAAGGATTCCAACGGTACCTCATTTTTCAAAATCGGGTCAACAGGTCAAAAGTTACGTGCGTGAACGCACGTCAAACTTTGGCCTGTTGGTGGCGCTAGAGCCCTCGAGGTGCGGACATGAAACTTGGTGAAATTAATTATTGTACTATCCCCAATCAGTGTGCCAAATTTCACAACTTTTTACCAGACGGTTCTATGGGCTGCCATAGACTTCAATGGCAGAGGAAAGATGTTAAATAAATATAGCTGCAAGCAGCAATGAGGGGGCCAAGCAGAATAGGCCGGAGTAGCCACGGCGACAAGATAGAACTCAGCAGACACCCGCGATCAACACTTTCAACAAGTGTCACATCAAAACATAACTGACTTTGTAGGGCTGAAACAGGGCTGAGTATTGCCGCCGCCTCCGCCAGCCAGCCCCCCCACCTAATCACCCCTGCCGGTCCCACCCCGTCCTGCCCTGCCCTGCCCTTGCACGTACGCATTAGAATTAACTGGATGGAACATGTTGTCATCAGTTTCACATCAAAAAATAAAAGATTGATAAAACACATCAGCAACTACACATCAAAATGCAATATTGCTAATTGCAGCACCCCCTACAGGTCAAAGGTCACCAAATGTTTTGAGCGTCCTCCTAATGGGGTCATGAATATATGTAGTAAGTTTGGTGATGATACATGGCAGGGTTGCTGAGATATGATCTCACTTCCTGTTTGGCGGCTTCGCCACAAATTTCGATTGGCTGTTACGGGCGAATGCTTCTGTCAATTGTTCCAGAAAGCAATGCACTGATAAGGCATAGTCTGAAGATTGTCTCTGCCAATTTTGGTGAGGATCCGCTGAAATTTGTGACCTGCAAAAACTTCTACGTGTTTTTGATTAAATCCAATATGACGGCCGAATCAATTACGATGACATCACAAGTTGACTTGGGTAAACCAAAGGACCTCCAACAGTATTACCAGACACCACTAGTGCGTTTTAATTCTAAGCACAACTGCAGCTACAGGCCAAAAGGCATGTTTCTTAATTACAGCGCCCCCTAGAGGTCAAAGGTCACCAGATTTCTTGAGCATCTCCCTGATTGGGTCCTGAGTCCATGTACTAAGTTTGGTGATGATAGGGGAATGGGTTGCTGAGATATGAGCTCAGTTTCTAAGCACAACACCAGCTACAGGCCAAAAGGCATGTTTCTTAATTACAGCGCCCCCTTGAGGTCAAAGGTCACCAGATTTCTTGAGCGTCCCCCTGATTGGGTCCTGAGTCCATGCACCAAGTTTGGCTTTGATACATGCAAGGGTTGCTGAGATATGAGCTCACTTCCTGTTTGGCGGCTTCGCCGCAAGTTTCGATTGGCTGTTACGCACGAACGGTTTTAGTTCCGGAGACAAAAAGCAGTGCATTAATGAGGCATGGTCTGTAGATGATATCTGTGAAGTTTGGTGTCGATCGGACAAAATTTGTGACCTCTGATACGTTTTAAGACATTTTGATGAAATCCAAAATGGCGGAAAATCCATCATGGCGGAAATTGACGTCATAGGGTGCGTTGAACTCGGCCTGGTCCAAGGATTCTAACAATACCTAATTTTTGACAATCGGATCAACAGGTCAAAAGTTACGTGCGTGAACGCACATCCAACTTTGGCCTGTTGGTGGCGCTAGAGCGCTCAAGGTGCCGGTATGAAACTTGGTGAAATTAATCATGAGAATGTCCCCAATCAGTGTGCCAAATTTCAGAATTTTTCACCAGACGGTTCTATGGGCTGCCATTGACTTCAATGACGGAAGCGTAATAATAATAATAATAATAATAAGAAAACATAGAAACACAATGGGGCTTCGCAGCTTCGCTGCTTGGCCCCCAATAACTAGAAAAGCATTTCCTGAAGGAAATACAGTGCATGAAAATGCAAAAATATGATGTAAAATATCATACAGAGTAAAAACAAACTATATTGGTTGCTAAGTAGATGAGGTTTAATATAGTTGGAATGACTGAACAGTTAAATAGGTGGATAGTTTAAATGGTTAAATTATTTAGGTAGATAGTTGACGATAACTGACAGTTGGAATGGCTCTAATGTTTGCTAGCAGTTATGCTAACTATGTTAACAAAGATAATAATGTTAACAAAGTTACTATGCTAACTAGCATGCTAACATGCTAGCATGCTAACTATGCTAACCATGTTACTTAGCTAATCGTTTTTAGTAGTTTTGCTAAAAATGCTAACTAGCATGCTAACATGCTAGCGCTAGCATGCTAACTATGCTAACCACGTTACTTAGCTGACTTAGCTAATCGTTTTTAGCAGTTTTGCTAAAAATGCTAACTAGCATTGCTAACATGCTAGCATGCTAACTATGCTAACCATGTGACTTAGCTAACTTAGCTAATCATTTTAAGCAGTTTTGCTAAAAATGCTAACTAGCATGCTAACATGCTAGCATGCTAACTATGCTAACCATGTGACTTAGCTAACCTAGCTAATCATTTTTAGCAGTTTTGCTAAAAATGCTAACTAGCATGCTAACTATGCTAACCATGTGACTTAGCTAACTTAGCTAATCATTTTTAGCAGTTTTGCTAAAAATGCTAACTAGCATGCTAGCATGCTAACCATGTTACTTAGCTAACTTAGCTAACTAGCTACAGTGGGTAGGAGTCATAGTTGATGACAAGTAACAGTTACAATGGCTGAACAGTTAAAAAGTTCAGTAGTTTAAAGGGTTACATTGTTTAACAGTGAAATATTGTAGTGAGGACTTTTATTTTGAAACAGTTTTTGGCAGAGGAAGCAGTTGAACAGGATGTGTAGTCTTAATAGGGCCAGTTTGTATGCTTAAAGCCTGAGACTGGCAGTTGATCCAGGTGGCCCGAACACCTGCCATAGGATTCTAATTGTTTAACGGCTCTATTGTGATGTCATCAGCCCATGTTAAGTCTATGGGGAAATTTTGACTAGTTTTTAATTAATAGTTTAAAAAGTATAAAAGTTACAAAGCTGAAAAATACATAGCACCCATGTCCTAAGTAAGACCTACGTAACATAGTTTGAATGAAGTTTCTACGTTAAACGGTTGAAGCTGCATTAAACGCGTTAGAAGAAGAAGAAGAATAAGAAGCCTAGGAAGAACAGTACAGTGCATTTTCATGCACTGTAATAATAAGAAATCATAGAAACACAATGGGTGCCTTCGCAGCTTCGCTGCTTGGCCCCCAATAATAATAATATGTTCATTTTAAATAGCGCCTTTCTCAAACCCAATGTCGCTTTACATAGAAGGAAGGCAAGGAAACACAATAACAAACAAACAAAACAATACAACAAAGACAAGTTATCTGTATGGAGCTATGTGTTGGGTGTGGAGGAGAAGTGAGAAAGGTCTTGAGATGTGCTTTGAAGAAAGGAAGAGAAAGACAGGCACGAAGAGGTTGGGGGAGGGAGTTCCAGAGTTAAGAGGCCAAGGCACTGAAGGACCTGCCACCCAGGGTGGAGAGTCTGGAGCAGGGGATAGCCAAGAGGTTTTGGTCAGAGGATCTGGGTGAGCGGGAAGGAGTGTAAGGGGTCAGAAGGTCGCAGATGTAGGGGGGAGCAAGGTGGTGGAGGGCTTTGAAGGTGAGTAGTAGTACTTTGTATTTGATCCGGGACGGAACTGGTAGCCAATGGAGTTGATGGAGAATGGGGGTGATGTGTGCTGATCGTCTGTTATGGGTGAGGAGCCTAGCTGCAGAGCTTTGAATATATTGTAGTCTTTGAAGGGTTTTAGTGGGGAGACCAAGGAAAAGTGAGTTGCAGCAATCTAAACGGGACATAATGATGGAGTGGACCAAAGTCTGTGCATCACTAGCAGAGAGGAAGGGTCGGAGGCGTGCAATGTTACGGAGGTGAAAAAAAGCAATCTTAGTGAGTGATTTGATATGAGGATCAAAGCTAAGGGTGGAGTCAAGCTGAATGCCAAGGTTTTTAACAACAGGGGTGGAGTGGACAGATGAGCCATCAATGTTGAGAGTGAGACGGGGAGATTTGGTGAGGATGCTTTTAGGGCCAATCAGCAGAATTTCGGTTTTGTCTGTGTTGCATCCATAATTTTAGGTCAGAAAGGGAGTCAGTGAGGAAGCGTGGTGGGGGGTCAGAGGGAGAGGGAGTGGTAAGATAGAGTTGAATGTCATCTGCATAGCCGTGGCTGCGAATAATCTGGCCAAGAGGGAGGATGTATATGAGGAAGAGGAGGGGCCCAAGTACAGAACCCTGGGGGACACCACGAGTGACAGGAGACTTGGAGGACTGATGTGGACCAAGTGTTGCAAACTGCTTTCTGTTGCTGAGGTATGACTGAAGCCAATTGAGGGCTGTGCCAGAAACACCAATAGCAGACAGACGGGAGATTAGAACATTGTGGTTGATGGTATCGAAAGCAGCACTAAGGTCAAGCAGGATGAGAATGTTAAGTGAACCAGACTCAGACAGGAGGAGGTTGTTAACTATGCGTAGAAGGGCAGTCTCTGTACTGTGACATGAGCGGAAGCCAGATTGAAAGGGCTCATACAGGTCGTGGTGGTTAAGAAAGGTGTGTAGTTGTGAGGCCACCACTCTTTTCAGTACCTTGGCCAGGAAGGGGAGGTTGGAGATAGGGCGGTAGTTTATTAGTGATGTGGGGTCGGAGTCAGGTTTTTTGAGAATGGGTGTAACTGCAGCAGTCTTTAGGGCAGCAGGCACCACACCAGAGTTGAGGCAGATGTTAACAATCAATGTAATGGGTTCAGACAGGGATGTGGAGCAGGCTTTAAGTAGAGGGGTGGGGGCAGGGTCAAGCTGACACCATGAGGAGTTGTTCTTAGTAATGATGTCAGTGATGGTGAGGGAGTCAGTAGCGGTGAAATGGGAGAGCTGAGGGCCCAGAGAAGGAGGAGAAGAAGAGAGAGAGATACCATTGGGGTTGAAGGAGTGGTAGATTTGGCTAATTTTTTCATCAAAAAAGTGTAAGAAGGCCTGGCACTGCTCAGGGGTCTTAGGACAGGCAGTGACAGGGGGTTTTAGGAGTTTGTCGACAGCACAGTCCTGAATAGGGTTTTTGGCCTGGACATGGAGGAGGTTGGCATGGATGAGTGATGAGTAGTAGTTTGAGCGGGCAGCATTGAGGGCATCCCTATATGTCTGAATATGTTCGGTGTAGAGCATGGAGTGAATTGTAAGGCCAGTTTTCTTTTATAGACGTTCAAGACGGCGGCTAGCGGCCTTTAGTTGCCTGTTGCCTAAGCTCAGGGGTGAACCAGGGGCATGTACAGTTTGCTGGTAGAAGCCTTGTCCTGAAAGGGGCTAAGCTATCAAGCAGGCTGGTCAGGGTGTCATTGTACATAGCAACCAGGTTATCCGCGGACGAGAGCTCGTCTAGGTCAAACAGCGGTGAGGCCTGTATAGAGACAGCAAGCATGCTGTGGTCTGATGTTACGACCTGTGATAGTTGTTTTCTCTGAGGAGGGAGGAGGAGAGATCATATGAAAACGGCATACAATGAGCTTATGGTCAGAGACACCAGAGATGGAACCAGAGACAGAGATGTCATTCAGACCAGAAGAGCAGAGCAGATCCAACGTGTGGCCATGAGTGTGAGTGGGAAAGTCAACATGCTGTGTCAAACTAAAACAGTCCAATACAGAGTTAAACTCCGAGGTGTAAGAGCAATTAGTATCCACCTGAATGTTAAAATCCCCTAACATAATCATAGCAGAACAAAGGGGTGAAATAACAGTGAAAAGTTCATTCAATTCAGACAGAAAATGGGGGGCGGTAGATTCGCAATAGTAAAAGTGGTAGGGTAGAAACAACCTTCACAGCAATATATTCAAAGGATGTCACTTCAAATGGCCTAAGTTCTTTAATAGTCATATCTGAGCGGTACACTACAGCCACCCGCCCCCTCTACCAGATCTGGGTTTGGATAAGTAGCAGTAGCCAGAGGGGGTCAGCAGGTTTAAATTAATGCAGTCACCGGGTTGTTGCCAGGTCTCTGAGAGTCAAAACAGGTCACATTTTTTGTCAATGATCAGATCGTTTATTAAGGCCGTTTTGTTTGTGATTGAGCGCGCATTTAGGTGGCCCGTGTTAAAGTTCTGACGAGACGACGAGGCAGGAGGAGGCAGCCTAGGAGGGCGACGGAGGTTGTCAAAGTTAATTCCCCTGTTCCATGGCTGGGGTCATCGACGGTCGGGCGCGTATACAGTTGGGATTTGGGCATCGTGTCCATAGATGAGAGTCGGTCCTTTTCTGTAGCGATGAGCATAGCGTGGACGACAGGCTATTCCAAGCGAGCAGCAGAGTTTATACAGCGTCGGGTCCAGAGGGGTGTGGCAGCGAAAAAGTTTGAGAGCAGCAGGGGTGTAAACAGGCTCCATTGCCAAGTTACAAAAGGCACACAGGCACAACAGCATAAAGCGAGCTGAGAGGACTTTAATCCAGCTGCCAGCGGAAATCATGATATTGACACAGTGAAGTTGTCACAAGCGACACAGCAACACCACGCTACTGCTACATGTTAGCCAACCAGGCTCACAACACAACCCAGTCCGCAATGTAATCAGCGCAGTTTAGTACGCCAACCATTGAACAGACGGGGGACAACAACGAGGCAAGAGGGTAGAGACACACTCACCACCGCAGTAGTCACTGTGAGGGGAGAGAGGAAGAGAGCTCATGCAGGGGAAGAGCAGGTAAGCCGGGCAGTGACAAACAGAACTGGAGGAGCAAGTGTGTAGCAAAGTTTGTGGCATTAATCCACGGAGTGATACAACAGCAGCAAAGCAACAATGCTCCAGCGACAGGGCAGGAAGGTTCAGCAGACACCAGGAGGAGAAGCGGTAATCCACTAGATTTGGGGGTAAATGGACAGAAAGAAGGAGTCCAGCGATAGCAAGGATGACACCCGGTGAGCAGCGGCACACACACACACACACAGCGTTCACTCAACCGGACACACACACACACACAGCGTTCACTCAACCGGAAGTGACAAAGGAACGCGTTTCCCAAAACTCGGCACAGCCATCGTCGGGTGCATCAGCGGTGACCAGGAGGAGTTGAGTTGAGGATAAAAGTTGATGTGAAAAAGCTGTTGCACATTATTGGCCAGATATCTGGTATTTAACAGACACTTTTATCCAAATTCACACAGACTTGCAATAGTGAGTTTGGAAAAAAATCCTGGCCTAACTAACTTTGCAGTGGTGACTCCACTGCTTCACCATGCCTGGTAGACATCTGAAGGTACAGAACAGTATTTCACATAGCCTCATATTATAGATTTAAGTTTCTCAGATGGATTCATTTTAATGCATTTTGTGAAAATAGTTCTGTTAAAAATTCATTTTTAAATCATATCAATTTTCATTTCTGAGTGTAATGCAAATTCAAATGTTAAAATGTTTTTCAGTCAATCAAGTTGCTTTACAGAACCAGAGGATATTTCTCTGTAGACTATCACCACTTACATTCTGAATAAAGTTTGTTATTTTCCTAAAAAGGGGCATTTTCCTACCACATTTGCATAATTCAATTATGTATTGCCTTCTAAGCAGGGAAATGAAGTAATTCTGGATCACCCTCATCTAAAAAAGACTTGAGACCACCAATGAAATGCATTTTTTTTTTCAGTTGTTTTGCCGCCAAAGGCTTGTTATTGTATGATAGCATTTCATTTGAATAGACCTCAGAGGTTGTCTTTGCCCTCACAGCTTGTTATATATATTTCTCGACGTCACCATTGATACCTTCTACAACCTTTTTGCCTCTGTCTATTATGCATACCAAATTAACGCTTCTTATAAACATGGAGCAATACCAGAATGCATGTCTGAGTTATAATGGTTAATGGTTGATTATATGTGTACATTTTCAGTTTAAATTCAATTCAGCCTTTATTTCAGACTCACAAACAGAATCTAAATAGAATAGACAGGATAATCTTGTAAAAACAATATTAAAAGTGAATCATTATCAAGACCAATCAAACAAATCCACCCATCTATCAAATCAACCAATCAATAAATCAATCCATAATCAATCAATCCAACAAACACACTGATCCGTTAGATTATCATGCCAACGAACACACTGATCCGTTAGATTATCATGCCAACAAACACACTGATCCGTTATAGATCATCATGTCAGTGTTTTCAAACACACTGATCCGTTATAGATCATCATGTCAGTGTTTTCAAACACACTGATCCGTTATAGATCATCATGCCAGTGTTTTCAATCACACTGATCCGTTATAGATCATCATGCCAGTGTTTTCTAAGCCTGGATGAATACAGCGACAATGCCTCTTCCTAGAGTTGGTTAAGGCCTATACACTATGTAATGAATGTATATAAAATGAAGCTGTTGTAAGCAGGTCTTTAGAATTCTTGCCACTGATTCTGACAGTCCTTTAGAATTCTTGCCACTGATTCTGACAGTGGTGCAGTTAATTATCACACTGATTCTGCCAGTGGTGCAGTTCATTATCACACTGATTCTGACAGTGGTGCAGTTAATTATCACACTGTAACGTTAGCAAGGTCACACTCATACAGCAGGCACATTTTAGATGTCATGCATAATCAAGTAGACACACAAACATACCCTTCATAATCAAGTAGACTACCTGTGATCAGACACACAAACATACCCTTCATAATCAAGTAGACTACCTGTGATCAGACACACAAACATACCCTTCATAATCAAGTAGACTACCTGTTATCAGACACACAAACATACCCTTCATAATCAAGTAGACTACCTGTGATCAGACACACAAACATACCCTTCATAATCAAGTAGACTACCTGTGATCAGACACACAAACATACCCTTCATAATCAAGTAGACTACCTGTGATCAGACACACAAACATACCCTTCATAATCAAGTAGACTACCTGTTATCAGACACACAAACATACCCTTCATTATGTGTTCATTGGCATGGCAATGAGCATCCATTATTTATCTATTAATATCCATTAATGGCCATAAAAACAACACTGTCATTTGTCACCATCTGTTATGACTGCACAGTTGACTGTGATGGCCCTATTTGCTGTTATGACTGCACAGTTGACTGTGATGGCCCTATTTGCTGTTGTCACTGCACAGTTGACTGTGATGGCCCTATTTGCTGTTATGACTGCACAGTTGACTGTGATGGCCCTATTTGCTGTTATGACTGCACAGTTGACTGTGATGGCCCTATTTGCTGTTATGACTGCACAGTTGACTGTGATGGCCCTATTTGCTGTTATGACTGCACAGTTGACTGTGATGGCCCTATTTGCTGTTATGACTGCACAGTTGACTGTGATGGCCCTATTTGCTGTTGTCACTGCACAGTTGACTGTGATGGCCCTATTTGCTGTTATGACTGCACAGTTGACTGTGATGGCCCTATTTGCTGTTGTCACTGCACAGTTGACTGTGATGGCCCTATTTGCTGTTAACACTGCACAGTATATCCACAGAGACTCAGACATTTGCCAATGAAAACCACAGTATTTCATATAAACTGCAGCATTTACAACTTAAATGCAGCAACACTGTGCTACTGATCGCAGTGTGTGATGCCTTACAACTATAAATGTGGCATCTCAATAATGTGATATTTTCTTGTAATGACTCTTTAAGCATAAATGCATTTAAGTATGAGCAAAGAGTCAGACAGCCATTATCATTTGCTTTGTGTGAAGCTACACTTCATAAGGCTTACATCATAAAGAGCCTGTAATGAAAAAATGAAAACATTTATTTGCGAGCCACCCACTAGTCTGCAGAAGAGCAGACCAATCTGTGCAGCAGCTAATGAAAAATAGTTGTTTCCAGCACCCAGCAGGCCTATTGCCAGACTCCTCAGTTTCACCACACCTTATCCAAACTGTAGGCGCAGGGACACGAGATAAGTGCCCAGACACACACACGTAGGCACAGGGACACGAGATGCCCAGACACCACCCGCACGAGGGCTAAAAGGGTCCACATTCATAATGATGTGTGCTAAAAGGGGTCCACATTCGTGGGATCATTTTAAACATTATAATGATGTGTGCTAAAAGGGGTCCACATTCGTGGGATCATTTTAAACATTATAATGATGTGTGCTAAAAGGGGTCCACATTCGTGGGATCATTTTAAACATTATAATGATGTGTGCCAAAAGGGGTCCACATTCGTGGGATCATTTTAAACATTATAATGATGTGTGCCAAAAGGGGTCCACATTCGTGGGATCATTTTAAACATTATAATGTTGTGTGCCAAAAGGGGTCCACATTCTTGGGATCATTTTAAACATTATAATGATGTGTGCTAAAAATTCTTCAAACTCAGACATTCAAGATACACAGGAATCACCCATTGACGGAGAGACCAATGATGTGAGAGTAGTCACTCCATGTAAATATAACCCTTCATGAAAGATCATATTCACAATTGCTAAAATTGGTTTCTCATAACTTAATCCATGTTAACCCGAATTAAGTTATATTTTTAGTGTAGTTTGTCTCTGTCTGCAAGCAGGATCACACCAAAAATGTCAAAACCAATGGCCTGACTTTCTTGAAACTTGGTGGAAAAGTGTAGCTAGTCATTAGGAAGGCTATACGCTTAACCTTTGCTACTGAAATACAGCTTTTAGCTTTGGCGGCTTAATTTTGCCTGAATGTCCAAGTCTTTTTATTGCACATGGCAAAAACAGTCATGTTTGGTGTCTCTGTATACCATTGTCTGACATCAACTGATGCCTACCTTGTTTTTTGAATTTCCCCTTGGCGATCAATAAAGTATCTATCTATCTATCTGTCTGTCTGTCTATCTACCTGCACAAGGTAGCTACTGTACTTCCTCACAGCCACAGTGATATACACAAGGACCTCCAAGGTCACTTCTCTCAGGTCCATTAGCTTTCACCGGTTCCCGATGTCGCCACTGATGTGAATTACATAATTAATAATCACTCTGCAGAACATGGTATTTCATTTTGTGGTAGAAGGCTTGAGACAGGTTGGCGTCAGTGTCCAAGTATTCTTTGTCTTTATTTTGTTGTGACAAAAAAAATCTAACAAAGCATTAGCAGATGCTCATATGGAAGCTGTGCTCTGCCAAAGACCGTTTATCCATCTAATCTGTTCATGGTCACAGCAGAGACCATAACAGCCAATCAGATGCCTTCTGTGCCCAGTTATGTACATGGTTTAGCAGTCCAAAAGGAGAGGCAAGCTTTCTCACTGAAAGTAATTGGGTTCAGAACATTTCACGATTGGTTCCAAAATGTAATAATGGATTCAAAATGGATTTCTAGCAGAGTGCTTCAAGAATTTTTTTTTTATTCTGGCCAGAGCCTGAACTGTCACATGCCTGACTGACATCTGAAGGGCTCTCTGCCACAAGGACGATTTGCCAGCATTTACAACTTGCCTTTAGTGATTTGTTTTCACTGGTGAGACAACAGATGGAGCACCCTGCTTGTCTCCGTCAGCTCTTTTTCAAATAAGCCAGTGATGTTCTGACAAACCCCCCGGGCCCTGCTGCACTTTCATTCTTGTTCTCCCTTTCCTAACAGTCATGGGTTTCTGCTGCTGTTTGACACCCTGCGCCCCTGCACCCTGCACTCAGTGGACAGATGGGCTTTGAGTTCAAGTCTCACTAAAATGATGGTATTAGCATATGGTACTCTTCAGATTAGGGACAAGGTGCAGCCTAATCTATGAGTCCTGTCTGTCAACTGCTCAAAGTTGGTGTGCCAGAAAAATGTAATGCCATTTTGAGCAGTTTAGTTACATAAAGTAAATATTTACAGTTTAGTTACATAAAGTAAATATGTACAGTTTAGTTACATAAAGTATATATTTACAGTTTAGTTACATAAAGTAATAATATTTACAGTTTAGTTACATAAAGTATATATTTACAGTTTAGTTACATAAAGTAAATATTTACAGTTTAGTTACATAAAGTTTATATTTACAGTTTAGTTACATAAAGTAAATATTTACGCAGTGAATATTGCACCTCTGTTGCCTCCAGGCCACTGAGTACTTCGTTTAGTGGATAATCAGCTTGTGGATTAAACTGACTTTAGCTCCGTAACAAAACAGCTTTGACTTCTATCCAATAACACCTCAGAAAGGTTTTGCCAAAAATGACATGATGTCACTACATTGCATGCCTGCCAACATTTAGCTTTTAAAAAACGGGACGGGGTGTTTGCACAGAATCAATGTTTCCATATTTAACATGTTTCATACACTCCTTGCAACACTGCATCTGCATTTCGGTCGTTGCTTGTACCTTACCGACATAGATACGCATGCCAGTTATGTATCCACCTGCTGCCTGCAGCCTGCCTCCAAAACTCCAAAGCTGCTCCAAAGATTATGTTCCGAGGACACAATTAAGCTTATTGTGTATCAACAACACTCAATAGTCACAAATGTGTATCAACAACACTCAACAACAGTTATAATGTGATGTGTTAATCACTACATTTCTTCTAACAATTTCACAAACTAGGCTATTTAACTAGTCCGCTTGCTTACTAGACTCAGTGGCTGCACAGTGTGCACCCGCTTCCTTAATTCGGTTTTGGGTTGCCAGGTTTTATGACAAAAGTGTCATTGTGTAGGCTATGTGTCGGGTGTATATCATAACTAACAGTGATGGGCAAGCTACTTGATATGTGTAGTGAGTTAAGCTACCAGCTACTCTGCAATAAATTCAGCTTCACTACACAGAAGCCACCCATACAAATGTAGCAAGCTAAGTTACAAACTGTCAAAAGTAGCTTGATAAGCTACATTAGTAGCTATTTTCAGTTAATCAAACTGTAGTGATCAAAACAACTGTCAGTCAGATATAGGGTTGGGCACCGAAACACGGTTCTAATATGGCACCGGTGCCGACGCCACCTTTTTTGGATTACTCAACTGGACTGAACTCTGATTTTTGACACTCTCTTTTGGATGTTTGTAATACTGCCCTATTTTGGGATTGACTTGAACTCGTGTGCTTGTGCTGGTTGCCACTCTAATAAATCTCTGGAACTTCACTTTTCTGCATTTGGGTCCTCCTTGTCCCGAGCCTGACCGTACAACCAGATCAACCATGGACCCAGCAGACGCCAATCAAGTGAGGTCCGTCCTGTATTTACATGGAACTATGCTGGGAAAACATCAGGCCATGCTTAACACCATCTCCAACCAAGTGGAGTCAGTGACTGCATCGCTAACTGGATTAGCACTCCAGAACCAGCAAATTCAACTCTCCATGTCTTCCCAGGGAGGTTCCCAGGCAACTACTGCTGCTCAGGGGGCAATTTCCAGCAGTTCAACGTCTAACCCACCAGCCAGAGAACCCCGCCTGCCGCCTCCGGAGACCTACGCTGGAGATCCTGGGTCATGTGAGGGTTTCTTGGTCCAATGTGGCCTTGTTTTCTCTCTCCAACCCTCCACCTTCCCTTCGGATGAAGCAAAGGTTGCCTACGTAATCACCCTGCTGTCTGGAAAGGCTTGTGACTGGGGCACTGCCATCTGGACCAACCAACCAGCCCTTCGAACGAATTTCTCAGAGTTCTCGAAAGAGATGAAGGTGTTCGACCGGTCCAAGCAGGGCCGAGAGGCTGCCAGAGAGGTCCTACAGCTTCGTCAGGGTCGACAATCTGTATCGGACTATGGCATTCGATTTCGAACTCTGGCGGTTTCAGCGGGCTGGAATTCCGAAGCCATGTACGACGTCTTTTTCAATGGACTAGCAGAAGAGGTCAAGGATGAACTTCTTCCCCACACCCTGCCAGCTGGGTTCGATGATCTTGTGGACATGGCCATTCGCGTTGACTTACGGCTGGGGCAGCGGCATAGGATGCGAAGACCCCTGGTCTTTCCCAAACAAGAGTCTCGCCCCACCGCTCCTGATTCCAGTTCTGTGCTGCCAGACACGTCAGAGCCCATGCAAGTGGATCGTGCTCGCCTCTCACCTGCTGAAAAGGAACGACGTCTGAGAGACAAAGCTTGCCTCTACTGTGGCCAACAGGGGCACTTCGTTGATGCCTGTCCGGTAAAAGAAAGCGCTCGCCAGAAGTGAGGGGAGTTCTGGCGGGCGGGCTTTCTAGGAGTTCTTCCCCACCACTTCAGACCACCCTGCCAGTCACAGTTTTTTGCAAAGGCCAGCGACTTACCACCTCTGCTCTTGTGGACTCTGGGGCCGAAGAGAGCTTCATAGACTCATCAAAAACTGAGATTCATTGGTGGCACAGTGGGGAGTTCCGACCATCAAGATTCCTGTGCCATTGGCCATCTACTCACTCAGTGGAAGCCAGTTCGCCCAGGTCACCCATCGAACCGAGCCAGTGAGTCTGCTACTTTCTTGCTATCATTTTGAAGAGATTGTTTTGTATGTGATTGACTCTCCTCTGAACCCTTTGATTCTTGGCCATAGATGGCTGGCTAAACATAATCCTCATGTCAATTGGGACAAGAACACAATTTTGGGCTGGAGCCCATTCTGTCTGTCTCACTGTCTGAAGTCTGCCTCTTACCCTTTGTCTGCTCCTGAGGTACGTGATGACTATCCAGATCTCTCCAAGGTCCCTGGGGAATACATCGACCTGAAGCCGGTGTTCAGCAAGTCTAGGGCCACGCCACTACCACCTCACCGCCCATATGACTGCCCCATCGAACTGCTGCCCGGAACTAGCCCGTCGCGGGGTGGTGTGTATTCTCTCTCTGGCCCTGAATGTCTGGCCATGGAAAGGTACATTGAGGACTCTTTAGCCGCAGGGATTATTCGCCCATCCTCCTCCCCAGCAGGCGCGGGATTCTTCTTTGTCTCCAAGAAGGACGGTTCTTTGAGACCTTGCATTGCCCGTGGTCTTAATAACATCAGGGTCAAGAACAAGTGTGTACTCTCTCTCTGCCCCTAATGTCAAGTGTGTACTCTCTCTCTGCCCCTAATGTCAGGGGCCTTTGAGTTGTTGCAGGGGGCGACTGTGTTTTCCAAATTAGACCTGCGCAATGCATATCACCTTGTGCGCATCAGGCATGGGGACGAGTGGAAGACTGCCTTCAACACGCCTAGGGGCCACTATGAGTATTTGGTGATGCCTTTTGGTCTAACTAACGCCCCTGCTGTTTTTCAGTGCCTGGTCAACGATGTCCTTCGTGATATGGTCAACAAGTTCGTGTTTGTTTATTTGGACGATATTTTGATTTTTTTCCAAATCCTTAACAGAACATGTCCAACACGTGAGATCAGTGCTTCAAAGGCTGCTGGAGAATAAGTTGTTTCCAGTTCTCAGAGAGGACTGGAGATGGACCTATCCAAAGTGAAAGCTGTGGTGGAATGGTCAACCCCACAGTCACGCAAGGACCTGCAAAGATTCCTGGGATTCGCCAATTTTTACAGAAGGTTTGTGCGTAATTACAGTTCTGTGGCAGCACCTTTGACTTGTCTGACTTCATCATCGGTTAGGTTCATCTGGAATGAGGCCGCAGAGAGGGCTTTTCATAACCTCAAATCCCGCTTCACTTCTGCTCCAGTCCTGACCACCCCTGACCCCACTCGCCTGTTCATTCTTGAAGTGGATGCCTCTGATATCGGTGTTGGTGCGATTCTGTCCCAGAGATCCTCTACTGACGGTAAAGTCCATCCATGCGCTTACTACTCTCACAGACTCTCCTCCTCTGAACAGAATTATGATGTCGGTGATCGGGAACTCCTCGCGGTCAAGCTGGCACTCCAAGAATGGCGCCATTGGCTAGAGGGAGCTGAACAACCATTCCTAATCTGGACGGACCACAGAAATCTCGAGTACATGAAGTCTGCCAAACGCCTCAATGCCCGCCAGGCAAGGTGGTCTCTGTTTTTTAACCCTTTTAATTTTACTCTGTCCTATCGTCCAGGTGCCCAGAATGTGAAACCCGATGCCCTTTCCCGCCAGTTTTCTGGAGCCGAGAAGTCCAGAACTGTGGACACCATCTTGCCATCTCGATGTTTCGTAGGTGCTGTGTCCTGGGGAATCGAGAGAAGGGTTCAGGAGGCTTTGCAGAAGGAGCCTAGCCCAGAGGGTTGCCCTGCTAACTGTTTGTTTGTTCCCAGATCTGTCAGATCAGAGGTCCTTTCATGGGGTCATGCATCTAACCTGGCATGCCATGCTGGGATCAGGAGGACCATGGCCTGCCTCCGACAGCGTTTTTGGTGGCCTAAGATGGTTGCTGATGTCCGAGCCTATATTGCTGCTTGTACTACCTGCGCTAGCAACAAGACCTCCAATCGACCACCTGCAGGCCTCCTTCAGCCCCTTCCTGTTCCCAAGCGGCCCTGGTCCCACATAGCTCTTGACTTCGTGACTGCTCTCCCACCTTCGGATGGTAACACTGTTGTGCTCACAATTGTTGATAG
Source organism: Alosa sapidissima (assembly GCF_018492685.1). Taxonomy (NCBI): domain Eukaryota; kingdom Metazoa; phylum Chordata; class Actinopteri; order Clupeiformes; family Clupeidae; genus Alosa; species Alosa sapidissima. The sequence goes on from NC_055966.1 coordinate 37,609,668, forward strand.
GTTCTCCAAGTCAGTGCATTTTGTTCCTCTGACCAAACTACCCTCTGCCAAGGAAACTGCTATTCTTGTTACTAACCATGTGTTCAAGATCCATGGCCTGCCTTGTGATGTGGTGTCAGACCGGGGCCCTCAGTTTGTCTCGGCTTTCTGGAGGGAGTTTTGCAAATGCCTAGGGGCTTCTGTTAGTCTCATCTGGTTTCCACCCGGAGTCCAATGGGCAGACGGAGCGTGCTAATCAAGATCTGGAGTGCGTCCTGCGGTGCCTCTCCTCACGCAACCCTTCCTCCTGGAGTCAACATCTGGCATGGGCTGAGTATGCCCATAACTCCCTCCCAGTAGCAGCTACCTGAATGTCGCCCTTTCAATGCTGTCTTGGTTACCAACCCCCTTTTGTTTTCTTCTCAGGAGGCTGATGTCGCTGTGCCTTCTGTCCAGGTGTTCATCCAACGCTGTAGGTCAACCTGGAGAAGAGCTCGGGCGGCCCTCCTGCACTCCAATGCCCAGGTGAAACGGGTGGCAGATCGGCGGAGGGTCAAGGCACCACGTTATCGGAGGGGACAGCGGGTTTGGCTCTCGACTAAAGAACTGCCCCTGAAACTCCAGTCGCGCAAGCGTGCTCCTCGGTTCATTGGCCCTTACCAGATTGAACAGGTTTTCAGCCCGTCTGTGGTTCGACTGAAGCTGCCTTTGCCCCTTCGGCGGATACACCCGACCTTCCACGTATCTCGAATCAAACCGGTCAGCCACTGCTCACTCTCTCCCCCTACTGAAACACCTCCTCCTCGCATTATCGATGGAGCCCCAGCCTTCACTGTCAGAAGGTTATTGGATGCCCGGTGCCGGGGACGTGGCCTCCAGTTCCTGGTCGACTGGGAAGGTTATGGGCCGGAGGAACGGTCCTGGGAACCTTCGAGCCGGGTCCTGGATAAGTCTCTGATCCGGGACTTCCGCCATCAGCACCCCAACCATCCCGCCTTTGCGCCAAGAGGCGCACGTTGAAGGGGGGGTACTGTCAGGACTGCCTCTGGACTCATTGTTTACGTTACCCCCCCTGCTGGCCTGATCGTGCTTTACTCTGTGTTTGTTTTGAGTGTGCCATGTGCTCTTGCCTTGACAGCTCTCCCCGCCCCATTCTTGCCACCTGTTCTGTTTGATTCAATTGGTTACCCTGCTGCTCATTGTATTCCTCTGATTACCTGCCCTACTTATACCTTACTCATTTTGTGTTTCATCTGGTTGTCCTGAGCCTGCACTTTGACTCTGTAGGTTTGATTCTGAGATTCTTGTTTTCTGGACCTTTATCTGAACTCTACTACTGAAAACCTTTGAGGTTGTTTTTTTTTAGTTTATGGACATTTACTGAGCCCTGATTTTGATTGCTCGTGATTATTACATTTTTTCAGTTTTTGAATTTTCTCCTTGAATCTCAGCTTTTGATGTTTACCTTTTTTGGATTACTCATCTGGACTGAACTCTGATTTTTGACACTCTCTTTTGGATGTTTGTAATACTGCCCTATTTTGGGATTGACTTGAACTTGTGTGCTTGTGCTGGTTGCCACTCTAATAAATCTCTGGAACTTCACTTTTCTGCATTTGGGTCCTCCTTGTCCCGAGCCTGACAATCAGATTCCATTTATGGACTTCATCAGGGTATCAGAATCCATTTATGGACTGTATCTTTACATAAGCTCTATAAACACATGTATCTTGCCTTGTTTACTAAGTAAGTACTGTTATATTATACGAGCCCCTCATTCAGAATGCATACAAAATAACACCACATTATCACATATCAGGTTACATGTAAAGATCCCAGATCCACATTTGAACATTTGAGGCCTTTGAATGCACTTCTGATGCAGTAGCTTCTCATTCAATCAGTCTTGCTTGCTGCCTTTACTGTACAATCATAACCTATGCAACAGACCCCACACAGGTGCCATTTGTAGAACACCTGTAAATACTGTGGACCAAAGAGGCACATCCTCTACAGCACCTACCTCTCCTTTGGAAGATCTGGATGATGTTCAGTTGGGCCCTTCCTGACTTCTCTGATGATTTTCCTTCTCCCCGAGATGCTCAGCATGGGCAAGGACTGGGTTTGAGAAGGGGGGGGGCGGGGGCTGAATAGTACACTCTTCCTGCTGATCGCCTCGGCTGTGTTCAAGCAGTCATTCACAGCCTTTGAAAAATCCTCTCACGACTGTGCAGGCGGGTTGAGCTCTTGTGCTGCTTCACGGCGGACTTGTTTTGATAGCACCTCATGCTTTGCCCTTTCTGTGGCTGGGCTTTGAAATGTGCTCCCCAGCTGGGCCAACAACCCAAAGCTCCCGTTGCTCTGCTTGTTCTGAAATCCTCAACTACCTCTTCTGTGCTCTTTGCAGAGAGGCTGCATTCAACTTTTTATCTGACTTTTGAAGAACTAGGACTTGCACTGGTGGATCCTCACATATATTAGAGGTTACTCAGAATCTTCCTTTGAACCTTAAGTAAACTCTTTTATTTGGATAAGTAAAACACTCCATCAGCTGAAAGCCAACAAACCATTCTCAGCTATTTGTTAGTCTGGGTTTCCCCATGCTGCCTTGTGCTGTGCACAATTTTATTTTATGATTTTATTCACACTGCTAGGCAGCCTGGATTCCATGGACCCTATTTTCACCTCATTTTCACGAAGGAACCAATCACAGAACGGAGCAGCAAGACTATGACCACACACCGAAGCGGTTACAGTATGAGCTACAGGCGCATTTGATAGACATTCGTAGCGTCCAATAAACGAAGCGGTTACAGTATGAGCTACAGGCGCATTTGATATTCGTAGCGTCCAATAAACAAAGCGGTTACAGTATGAGCTACAGGCGCATTTGATAGACATTTGTAGCGTCCAATAAACGGCTCTGGGCATTCGTAAACCACGTCTCAAATACGAGAAAATAAATGTGTAGTTAACCAGGCTAGCTATTTGTAGTAATTAACAAACTTTTGTTCCATAACTCAGCTGTCAGCTATACACACCAAACAGCTTTGTATGAATTAGATCAACCCTAACAACAACCCTCAACCCAAAGGTTTGTGGTTCTAAGGGTCAAGAAGGTGTCAATGATACTTTGTTGGTGATGAGCAAAGATTGCTGGACTAATTGTTTTATTTGTGCTATTTTGAGAAAGAAGTCATATGCTGCAGTTTGTACGGAAATATGGAAAATATCAGCAGTAGGGGAATAAGCTCTGTGAGAACAATCTTGTGGTTAGTCATTAATCAAGCACCCAATATGCTTGAGCTCACATTACATAGGCCTATTATTTGCAATAAGCAATGTCTTACATATCTCTGTAAAATACCCTGTGCTCTGTAGTGACCAATGACCTCAAGGAATGAAATAATGCACATTGCCCGGTGCTGTATAGCCACTGATTTCATTAGAAGCCCGAACCAAGCCAAAGCACATCTTAATCTAAGCTTAAAAAAAAATCCCTGCACACATATTCACGAGTACATGTTGGTGTGGAATGGATCTATCGAGTGCGGCGGCGGAGTGCTTTATATGCACGGCACAACGACCTGGTGCAATTCTGCTCCCAGTGATAAGATGTGCAGGGCTACTTGAATTTCATTCCCATCTAATCAAGCCATTGTTCTACAACTCAGAGGAGAAAATAGAGGAAAGAGGGCTAGAAAGGGGAACTAGTGTGTTATAGTGTGTGTGTGTGTGTGTGTGAGAAAGAGAGGGAGAGAGAGATGGAGTTAGATAGAGATAGATGGGCAGGGACAGTGTGGATGGTCACATCTACGGTTAGAAACGGCGTAATCAATTCTATCCAACATGAGAGCGATTGATTTGGGACTGTAACAAAGGAAACAGCAATCACAGACAGAGAAAGAGAGAGAGAGAGGAAGAGAGAGAGAGAGATAGTAACAACAAGAGAGCATGAGAGAGAAAAACAAGCCTAAAATAGAGAGAGATAGAGAGAGAGAGAAAGAGGGTGAGAGAACAGCATGTCAGAAATAGACATGAACGTAAGGCACAGCACAGCATCACACCACAGCACCACACCACAACACCACAGCACAGCACAACACAACACAAACAGCACAGCACAGCACAGCACACAATACAGCACAGCACAGCACCACAACACAGCACAGCACAGCACACAATACAGTACAACACAGCACAGCACAACACAGAATAATTCAGTGGAGATGCATGGATTCCAGTTTCTTCCAGTAGCAGCAACTGGAATCCATGCATTTCCACGGAATTATTTTTGGAATCTGATCCCTTATCATACCTGTTCATTCTTACTCGTCGCTCGACTTATCGTGACTAAATTCAAGATGGCTGCAAACGCTAAACTTTGTGAAGATACTGTCTGTATAAATTGTCTTGTAAGTAAACTACCACACCGGAATTCTCCTTTAAAGATTTATTTTATTCTATTCTAATCCACCATGAAAAACTCTAGCGCTCTTAAAAAGAATGGATAGGCTACCATGTGATGTCGTGGTCTTATCGCCCTCTCACGGTGAATTGCACGGATGAATATTACATGATTTTGTGCTTCTTTGTCAGTCGGACCTTCATCAAAATGAAACGCCATTGTGTGACAAGTGTAAAAATAGCGGCCTGATTGAACATGCACTGAAATAACCGAACATAATTGAACATAACCTGAACAAAACCTACCCCCTACCAGGTCAGTGTTGTGCGTGAACGAGTTCAAAAGAACGCGTTCATTGAACACACTCATTTTTTCGTGGACGTTGAACTGAACGCAACACATTTTTTAATAAAGAAAACGTTTAATAAAGAACGTGAATTAGTTCACAATATGTGTCATGAACGGCAGACAACATTGTAAATTAACTATTTTCCATTGAAAACTGAGTGACATCTGTTTTCTCTTTTGAAACGAGAGAAAGTTCCTCCCTCCTGTATTCTCGCTGGTGCCGCTTAAATCATGTATCACCAGACAGAAATGGTTTTGACATTGTGAGCGCAATGCATTGCAGGCAACGTAGTGTCCGGCTGAGAATAGTTGAATAGCATACTGGCTTCCGCACAACGTTACCCGTGATGAATTGCAGCAGAGCGGGGTAGGCATAGCAACGCCGCGTAGCAGGCAACGACGAGAGCGCCGAGGGCTGGATTTCATTGCACTAAGTAGAACTGGTCTACCTTGTCTGTAGGCTACTGCTGCAAGTTTCATCACCTGGTAAGAAACCCACAATTGCAGTGTCATGAGCAAATGTCTACAATGAGCAGCTTCAAAGAACGTATAGTGATTTCTAGCTCGTAGTGTGAAAAAAAGTATTTATTTGAATATCTTACGAAAAAAGTAAAATGAACTGAACTTTGAACAAGTTCAGAATTAAAATTGTGAACTTTGAACGTGAACTGTTCACTTTGAGCATGTATGAACTGAACTTGAACTAGTTCAGAAAAGCTGTGAACTGGCACAACACTGTACCAGGTTAAGTTCAGAGCCTATGTTACCATAGTTAATGCCTACTTACATAGCCTGATCATTTTTGAGCTTTCTGGAACTGAAATCCCAGGTTTACCGTTTACTCTGGGTTTACATACCCAGTTCAGTTCAGAGCCTATGTTACCATAGTTACTTACATAGCCTGATCATATTTGAGCGTTCTGGAACTGAAATCCCAGGTTTACCGCTAACTCTGTGTTAACATACCCAGTTAAGCCAGTAAACCTGCTTTCTGGAATACCCCTCAGCACAGCACAGCACAGCACAACACAGCACAGCACAGCACAACACAACACAGCACAGCACAGCAGCACAACACAACACAGCACAGCACAGCACAGCAGCACAACACAGCACAGCACAGCACAGCAGCACACCACAGCACCACAGCACAGCACAACAGCACAGCACAGCACAGCACACATGGAGAAAGTGACCAAGACAACTCATTACCCACAGGCTGAGGTGCAATGCAAACAATATGACATAATATGGCAATCAAATGTCTGGTTCCAGGCGAGAGGAATTGACAGTAGAGGTGTGGGGTATGACAGGGAAGGAGTCAGGGCACATCGGAATCTTGGTAGATGAGGGGAAACAGAGTGAAAAGCGGGGGAAGAAAGGAGAGAGGAACACGAGTAGAGAGAGATCAAACAAAGGACACTGCAAACAGCATGCATGCAGCAGTGCACCATCGACTGCAGTCTGGCTCATGCCTCTCTCTCTCCCTCTCTCTCTCTCTGTCCCTCTCTCTCTCTCTCTGATTCATATTCCCTCCTGTGACAACAGCACACTTGGCCTTGACGCCGTTTGCACATGCTGAAATTGCAGACAAATACTGTATATTTTCACAGACCGACTGAATCAAACGGTGGCTTTAATTTTCCATTTCTCCTTGTACCTTCCTCGGCGTTCTCCTTTAATGTCTCCTTATCTCCCCCTCTCTCTCTCCATCTCTCTCTCTCTCCCCATCTCTCTTTGCTACTCTACTCGTTCCTCGTTTCACTCAAGGCACACACCAAGGTCGCTGTACTCATTAACTTTCTGGCTTAGACTTGCTTTACCTCAGGCCAGACACACCTTCACCAGCCGCTCATTACTAGACAGACAGACAGACAGACGGACATGGAGACTTACAGAAGGTCAGGAAAAAGGGGGGGGGGGGGGGGGTCTGGAAAGTGGGTGATCAAGCAGATGATGGTAGAGAAGGGAGACATCCAGAGGCTGCCTGGTAGACAGAGAACAAAAGAGGCAAGAGAAGAAGAGAAAGAACTGAGAGGAAGGAGTGGAAGGAGGAGTGGAAGGGAGAGAAGGGAGTGGCGAGGGAGGGTGGGGGCTGGATTCCAAAAATTCTGGCGCCGGGCCATCTGCATGATTTGATAAATATCCACCACGGTGCTTCACCTATTCATCACTGACAGCACTCCAGAAGCCCAGGACCCACAGAGAGGGGGCAGCAGAGAGGGTGCAGCAGAGAGGGGGCAGCAGAGAGGGTGCAGCAGAGCAGAGAGGGAGCAACAGAGGGTGCAGCAGAGAGGGGGCAGCAGAGCAGAGAGGGGGCAGCAGAGCAGAGAGGGGGCAGCAGAGAGGGGGCAGCAGAGCAGAGAGGGGGCAGCAGAGCAGAGAGGGGGCAGCAGAGCAGAGAGGGGGCAGCAGAGAGGGGGCAGCAGAGCAGAGAGGGTGCAGCAGAGAGGGGGCAGCAGAGCAGAGAGGGTGAAGCAGAGAGGCAGAGAGGGGGCAGCAGAGAGGGTGCAGCAGAGAGGGGGCAGCAGAGCAGAGAGGGGGCAGCAGAGAGGCAGAGAGGGTGCAGCAGAGAGGCAGAGAGGGGGCAGCAGAGCAGAGAGGGGGCAGCAGAGAGGCAGAGAGGGGGCAGCAGAGAGGGGGCAGCAGAGAGGCAGAGAGGGGGCAGCAGAGAGGGGGCAGCAGAGAGGCAGAGAGGGGGCAGCAGAGCAGAGAGGGGGCAGCAGAGAGGCAGAGAGGGGGCAGCAGAGAGGGGGCAGCAGAGAGGCAGAGAGGGGGCAGCAGAGAGGCAGAGAGGGCAGCAGAGAGGCAGAGAGGGTGAAGCAGAGAGGCAGAGAGGGAGCAACAGAGAGGCAGAGAGGGGGCAGCAGAGCAGAGAGGGGGCAGCAGAGAGGCAGAGAGGGGGCAGCAGAGAGGGGGCAGCAGAGAGGCAGAGAGGGGGCAGCAGAGCAGAGAGGGTGCAGCAGAGAGGGTGCAGCAGAGAGGGTGAAGCAGAGCAGAGAGGGGGCAGCAGAGAGGGGGCAGCAGAGAGGCAGAGAGGGGGCAGCAGAGCAGAGAGGGAGCAGCAGAGCTTCAAGGATCTTTGGCGCAGACCTGTTTCACCAGCTCATCAAAAGAGTGGCCAGGCTCTTGTGGCCCTGGAAGGCACTTGGATTTGTGGTCATGGCATGATCTATGCCACTGTAAGGAAGTCTATATACTTTCTGGGCTGGTATTGTGAGGGCACCAAGACATCCTCCTGGAAAAACATGTCCGCTAAATCCTTTGGTCCTTGGAATGTGAAAGCTTTCCTTGTCTTTAAGCCTCAGCTTGAGTGTTTACTTCCAAGCACTCTGCTGACAAATAAACAGAATAAAATGACAGAGGACACAGTGCAGATGGAAATATGGAGGGACAGGAGGAGAACAAACACAAAGGCTGGATACAGATATACAGCATCCCTGCCTGACCAATAGTGACCATATGAAATGAGCAGATATACAGCATCCCTGCCTGACCAATAGTGACCATATGAAATGAGCAGATATACAGCATCCCTGCCTGACCAATAGTGACCATATGAAATGAGCAGATATACAGCATCCCTGCCTGACCAATAGTGACCATATGAAATGAGCAGATATACAGCATCCCTGCCTGACCAATAGTGACCATATGAAATGAGCAGATATACAGCATCCCTGCCTGACCAATGGTGACCATATGAAATGAGCAGATATACGGCATCCCTGCCTGACCAATGGTGACCAAATGAAATGAGCAGATATACGGCATCCCTGCCTGACCAATGGTGACCATATGAAATGAGCAGATATACGGCATCCCTGCCTGACCAATGGTGACCATATGAAATGAGCAGATATACAGCATCCCTGCCTGACCAATAGTGACCATATGAAATGAGCAGATATACAGCATCCCTGCCTGACCAATAGTGACCATATGAAATGAGCAGATATACAGCATCCCTGCCTGACCAATAGTGACCATATGAAATGAGCAGATATACAGCATCCCTGCCTGACCAATAGTGACCATATGAAATGAGCAGATATACAGCATCCCTGCCTGACCAATAGTGACCATATGAAATGAGCAGATATACAGCATCCCTGCCTGACCAATAGTGACCATATGAAATGAGCAGATATACAGCATCCCTGCCTGACCAATAGTGACCATATGAAATGAGCAGATATACAGCATCCCTGCCTGACCAATAGTGACCAAATGAGCACATTTGTGACCCTGCAAGGCGAAACCAGTCGTCTTGCGCACAGTACTACTTTGAGAAAATCCACGATAAACAAACGTACGGGTTAAAATGTCGAATTTCATGTTTTTGCATAATTCGACAGTATACAGTCTACACTTTCATATTGTGAACAAATATCACGGATAAACATACGTTTTGACTGTTAAACCCTGACTTTATTTAGGTGAAGATTAAACACATTAGCAGTCATTCCATTTGTCCACGCCGCTATAAGGTTTTACAGTAGAGCTAAAATGTAGCCTACTCATTAGGCTACTCGTTACCCAATGTGTAAGCTCTCTATCGTTCTTGGCAGATGTAACCGAATATGAATGTGAAAGACTTGCCTTTCAGGGCACGAACGATCAAAAGCACAAACTTTTAGAACATTTTACCAAGTTTTCCATTGACGTAGCAGTAGCACATTTTAAAAGTGGGCCTATAGCCTACACAATCTGTACATAGAACTTCTTCTATGAGAGAGAGAGAGAGAGAGAAATGTATTTTAAAAGCATATAGATGAAGCACTGGATCCTTGAGTTGTAGTTCACTGTTAAAAATGAATCTTGTATGACTTAAATACAAGATGTAAAATCATGTATGACTTAATTTCTTGAAGCAGTGGCCTTAAACAAATGATTATTATGTTTTTCCCCAAATAAATCAACTACATTTGCGAGAAAAAATTGTGAAAAATTTCAGAAAATGTTCCCTAAAAGAATTATGGGAAGTTGCACAATTTCTCTCTCAAAAATGTGCAGCCTTTTCCTCAAATATTTTAAACATCAGAAAAACGTCCTTCAGTTGAGATTTTGAAAAGAATGCCTTGAAGACGGACGCCATTGAAGTTCAGCATGGAATAGTAAAAGGTAAAGTCATTTGTTCCTGCTACTTGTGAAAGCTAGAATGAAAACTACTACAAATATACAAGTAATGCCACATCACAGGTATTTATTTTCATACCAACGTGTTTTACCTGTTACTAGGAAATATTGGTGAAGTTAGCTTAACAGTTGCAAGGTCGCTAGCTGTACTCAGATGGTTGGTAAACTAACCAGCAAGCTAACCTTATCTTCGGTAGGTTATATTATAACAGTATTCATTTGAAATGGCCAAGTTTATAATCATTTGTAATACTTGGGACACTGCAAACTGACATTAATGTAATATTGGAGTCAACGCCGTCTTAATCTTTCTGTAACAAATTCGAAAAGAGGTTGGAATTTTAATAGCCACTGAGGGACTAGCTAACAAGCTAACATAGCTGGTTAACATTAGTTAGCCAGGACTCTACTGTTCTAAGTGATCTAGTGTGGTGCCAATGCTTGTCTGGCACAAAGGGATCTGTTGACTGATTAATTAAAGCAGTCTGTCAACTAATTGACGTTTGATTGAACTGAATTCTATTTCCTTTTAATTTCGGTTATACATATATTTTGCTAGTAGCTAACGTTAGCTGAGACCACCAGGGCATTCTTTTAGGCATTTGTAGCATACACGTGGTGTAGGGTAACTGTTGGTTGACGTTAGGTGCATTGTCCATTCTCTGTAATGGTATGGCACTTATATTAGTTAAGTGTCTGTTGGTTTTATTTGGGTTATTTAGCGATTATGTTAAGATATTTGAACACATAAACACTTCTGTTTGTCTGCGGTTAAAACATTTGGTAGCCTACATGGTAAATGATGTCAGAATGAATGTTGGAAGTCCGTTGCTAGTTAGTTGATATACTGTACTGCTGAGAGTCAATTGTGGTTCTTGTGTTTATATAATTATGGATTTTGTTTGTTTTAACAGGGTTGGCAAAATGCTCATCAAGGTCCAGTACCGTTGACTAAAAAAGTGCCTCAAACGGCAGCCTGGTTTTTCTTATGAAAGTTTCATTGAAAAAGGTGAGATTTTATGTGAGCTTAGCTAGTGTTCATGCGCATGTACAAATAGAATTTGAATTAAATACATTTGAAATCAATGTTTGCATACATCTGATATCAGATCACTTGGCCAGTGGGTAAGGTAAAAAAAACGATTTTGTTACCCTTTAGTTGAATTAAATTAACTAAAATGTCTTAAACTCTTAAAGCAACCCTTTAAGATTCCAATTTTGTGTTTTTGCCGAATTTGTGCCAGCAGGTTCTTCTATTCTAAATTCTTCACTTTTCTGAAGTGATATGGAAAGGTCCTCTTCAAACAAGGCACATCAATGTCCTGGTGCAGAAAGAGAGAACACCTCTGCCATGCAGAAAAGGCTGTAGAAAAGGCCAAATGGGTGAGCATTTAAAATTAAAATCTCACTAGGAGAAATCCTTGTCTGTCTGTTCCCCAAATGCGGAAGCCTGGTTTCGTGTTCCGGTAGTGTCAAATCAACGGGCACGTTCAATCTTGCAGCACTACACAGATCTGGCTGAGGCATGTGTTTTAGATTCAGCCAGATCTGCTTGCAGATCCAGTGCTGCAAGATCGAACGTGCCCGCTCATTTGACGTTAACGGAACACGAATCTAGGCAATTTGCTTCCTTCAGATACAGGTCTTGATAAAACCTCCCTATACACTTTCAAAAGTGTATAATACTTTAGTTTGACTGTAGAGACTCTCACCACACTACCAAGTATAATTATAGCGTTTGTTTTTTCAACATGCTTGCTGCCTCCTTAGCTTTCACTGTAAGCCCATTCAGTGTTAGTGCAAAACGTTCTTGCTCAAAACTCCACCAATTAACGCAATTTTGCTACCATACTACCATAAATAGACCCTAGGTTGTTTGTACTCTTGAGTTACACTTTAATACCTCTCCTGTGTTTTTAGAGGGTGCAGGTAAGTTTTCTCTTTACAAGTGTATCACCGTTATTGTTTCTCTTTTACCCATAGATGGTCCAGGAGGTTCTGGAGAAGAGTTCAGGGGGAGAGAAAGCAATGGAGGAGTACAGTAGATCGAGCACCTTGACACACTGCACAAGACGGCATCATATCCTGGCCAGCCACATTGTTGAAATGCATGGGTATGTTTTGTTTTGTAATGTGAAAAAACAAAGTATAAACATTATTGTGCACATATAGTCTCACACAACTTGCCTGCATCGTGACAAGAAAAACCTACATTTGGTAGTAGAATTGTTGTGTAAAAACAATTTTGAACTGATGTTTGTCCTTCTTTACACTTCTCTCATCTTCTCAAAGGAACTCTGGATCTCATTCATGAGTCACCATTGGGTCCTTGGTTACCTGTCAGACCAAGGCCCCTTTGTCCCGGATTAATCAGTTTGGCTGAGCGGCCAGACCCCATACTGCTTTTTTGCGGAGAGTTATATCTCTGTCAGTGAATTTTAAATGCCCAAGCTATTGTTTTTTTTCTTGTTTTTTTTTCTCAACGTCAGGTTTAATTTACACTGAATAAATGCTGTTAAATGAAATACTGATTCTCTAATTGTGTATCACTGCTAAAATGCTATTACAACTCACAAAAGAGACATCAATATTAAATAATTTTATGTAAGAAATTATGAAAAAATTACCAGAAGAAACATGAAAATCTCCTTATCTAATTTGATAAATGCATATTTACATCAGTACATTTTGCGCAACTTTTTAAAGGACTCCTTAAAATTTGCACAAATAATTTAAGGTAATTTACATAATGTATTTTCAATGGGTTTGACAAATGCTCATTTACATTAATACTTTTTGCACAATATTTTTAAGGACACATTGAAAATTGAAAATTTGAGGAAATGTCCATGATTTATATTGAATGGGTTACCTAAAAAAATCAGGCTTATACATTTCCTTAAAAAAAAGTTTGGTAATAATGTTACCACCTTTTTTTTATGGATTTCCACTGTATTACTTTTTACAGTGTAGACAGAAGCGCTGGGCTCCCTGACACTGTGCTCAGTGTACCTCCCTTTGCCTACATCCCCACCTACGTCTTGCTTAAACCACTGGCTACGCCTACATCCCCACCTACGTCTTGCTTAAACCACTGGCTACGCCTACATCCCCACCTACGTCCTGCTTAAACCACTGGCTACGCCTACATCCCCACCTACGTCCTGCTTAAACCACTGGCTACGCCTACATCCCCACCTACGTCTTGCTTAAACCACTGGCTACGCCTACATCCCCACCTACGTCTTGCTTAAACCACTGGCTACGCCTACATCCCCACCTACGTCTTGCTTAAACCACTGGCTACGCCTACATCCCCACCTACGTCTTGCTTAAACCACTGGCTACGCCTTTTCACAACTTGTCTTTGGTCAGCTTTATTCCAGATCCTGATTTCATGTTGCTTTAAAGCATGTCATGTTGCTTTTCCTATAATAAACTACAACATATTAAAGATGAAAACCTGGCATGGTGGTAACTCTCCCACCGCCCCCCCTCCACCCCACCCCCATCCTTATGTGTCTCATCCTCCCCATCATGGTGGTGGATAGTGGGCCAGGAAACACTAGGAGCAGAAGACAAACTAAAACCAAACACCATACGAAACCAAACACCATACAAATGCATTGGCATTGCAGGCAATCATTTTCCCTGAAAGAATTAACTGAAGATGACCTGTCTGTAATCCGTGTGGAGGTCACCGAGGTCTGGACCTCTGGACTGTCTGAATGAAAACTACACTGGCTGAGAATGTGTCATCTGAGTGGCGGCTGCATAAAACTTGTTAGTTATTATCTGATGTGTGTGAGAGCGGAGGCCCTCCCTCCCAATACACTGGAGCTTAAAGTGACAGCAGCTCAAAATGTGGACCGATGTAGACCGCGGATGGATTGTTTGTGAGCTGACAGCATACCACATTCAATAAGACAAAAGCAAAGATTGACATGAAATAAATCTGTCACAAAATGTACAGAAGCCACATAAGACCAGTTAAACTGACAATGTTGTTCAGTGTGCTATAAGGCTGAAGAAACGGATGCATGTTGATGACTCTCCAAACACCAAGTATCTTAATCACAAGTAACCTAAAATCATGTAGACAGTTTATAAAACATTCTGAACCCCTTCCCTGGACCTCTCTGACTTTCAAACCATGGCTACAGCTTTGCCTGAAGACTGATTGCAGTACAGTGGGGTATAACAGTGACTACTGCTCCCTGAGTTTTTGGGCTTTGCTGCACAGAATTGATTGTCTCCGTGGATGTTTTGCCTCCAGTGATTGCCGTAATAAACTGTGGAAAATCAGTTTTGCTGTCAATGACTCTCCACTGAGCAGCTCCTGAGTCGGCAGAAATTGCTTGCACTTTTATGAGGGAGGCGCTAGCACTTTGGTAGTTGTTATATTTGTTTGATTTAATAAGCAGGCCGTTCTTTACTTTGTTCATGCATTCTGAAGTGTGAACTGTATAATTAAGAAACAAAACTGTACATAAATAATAAAACTTTCTGGTGTATTTTGTGAAGGATTAACAAATAAGGTATAAATTGAACCCAGAGAAAGAGGAAGACAGAAGGGGCTTTTATCATTCTGCTGAAGACCCAAGGACCATAGAGCGCATTTTGAATCAGTTTATGCTTTTAACACCCTCTATCTTTCTATTGTCTTGTTTTCTCCTGTTCCTCTGATATGCCCAAAGGGAAATTAATTAATTAATGATGTGGCTGTCTCTATACAGTCTAGACTAAAAGGACATTTTTTGTTTGGGCATGTAACCCCACATGGATAGCATGGAACCATCGTTTTTCGTTTTGATCTGTAGCCCCCCCGCTGGACTGGACCCCCCGAAAGGAGGGTAGGGCAGACACAGTTTTCTGTGAATATCTCGAAAACCGTAGGGTTTAGGAGGACCATTTTTTTTTGTATGTTGATCTCAAGGGGCCATGTCAACCCATTCCATAACCACTCATTTCATGTATAGCGCCACCTAGTTAAACACAAAAAAGTAAAAATGAGGTGTTGTAATTGAAGGTATCTGTGACCTAACATAGTCAAAACTGCACGAAATTGGAAGTGTAGGATCATTATGACACCCTCTGTATGCACGCCAAGTTTCGTGGAATTCCGTTCATGGGGGGCCACACAATAAATTAATTTATGTTACTATACACCAACTGGCCTGTAGGTGGCCGGAGACAGTTTTCTGTGAATATCTCGAGAACCGTAGGGCCTAGGAGGTCCACCTTTTTTATGTATGTTGGTCTTAAGGGGGCATGTCAACCCATCCCATTACCACTTATTTAATGTATAGCGCCACCTAGTTAAAAATTAAAAAGCAAAAAATTTGGTGTTTTCATCTCAATATCTCTGGCTGACAAGGTCAAAACTGCACGAAATTAAAAGTGTAGGATCATTATGACACCCTCTGAATGCATGCCAAGTTTTGTGTACTTTCGTTCATGGGGGGCCTTACAATAAAATAATTTATGTGTACATTTAGTGACGTACACCAACAAGGATTCCCGGGACACTGAAAGACCGGGGTACACAAAACTTGGTGGGCATGTACCCCCACATGGATAGCATGGAACCGTCATTTTTCGTTTTCATCTGCAGCCCCCCCGCTGGACTGGACCCCCCGAAAGGAGGGTAGGGCAGACACAGTTCTCTGTGAATCTTTTATGGTATGTTGGTCTCAAGGGTCCACATCAACCTGGCTCATAATCACTCATTTGTGATTTGCCCCCCACCCCCGGTAAAAAATGAAAATCAGTAGGATTAAAAGAAAGCCAAAATAAATATTCATCATCATCATCATGGCTGCATTTTCAGTATTGGCGAGAAGTAGTCGTTTGTCCACTAGATGGCGCATCGTTGCAGTGAGACGTAATTTTGTTGGAAGTTAAAAGTGGGTTGGAAAAAACAATGGACTCTTCATACAAGGACTGTAATTTACCGCAGCGAACATCTAATAAGGATAGGACGATGTTCACATGAAGTGTAATTCCCATTTCTTCTTGAAGCCGAAATAAATCTGAGGATGTTTATCGGACATGCTTGGTTTTTACTGCAGGTACGTTAATCTTGTAATATCAATAAGGACCTAGGTAATGTTACCGTTAGCGTTGGTTGAGTGATGGAGGCATTTGATTTATTGCATTTGTAGAAAACTATACATGCGGTTATACCAAGCAAATGTATAGCAGCACTGTTTGTATCTTTCGACTGTCATTTATTGCACGTGCTACAAAATCATTCTGTGCAATGGAAGCCAACGTTACACCGGTCTGATACAGTTTTGCCTATACATGCGTGAGACTGAGACGCCTGTTTATTTTGTTTTAAGTGCGTGCAGGGTGTGAGAGGGGAATCGATGTGCTTTGATTACAGCTTGGTAGTTG
Source organism: Alosa sapidissima (assembly GCF_018492685.1). Lineage (NCBI taxonomy): Eukaryota > Metazoa > Chordata > Actinopteri > Clupeiformes > Clupeidae > Alosa > Alosa sapidissima. Next base: position 37,625,941 of record NC_055966.1, read on the forward strand.
TAGTCTGTGAAATTTAAAAGCACGTGTGTGTGAAGTATCCAAACAATGACACCTTCATTTCATTATGGCTGCTTTAGCAACACACCTTAAGCTACTGTGTAGTGGGTCCCATTTAGAAGTGGCTACTTCATTCGCGCTTTCCTTGACTCATGGAGCTGCGTGAATGTTATTACAACTTTTCGCCACGATATGACAGTTTAAGTCCGCTTGATACTGTAAGGCGTAAGCCATTGGTTTCCAAAGGAGATTTTATTTGTGTCGCCAGCATAGCCTATTGACAATTTATGTTGTAAATAGGCCTACCTTATAATCCTACCTGTAGCTTAGGGAAGCTTTCTATTAGGATCTAGTTTGTTAGTTACCGTTTTGTCATAACTCCCTGATGCATTTTTGCATTTAGAATAGCCAGAGCGTGTATATCTCAATCGGAAAATTAAACAATATCGGGTGCCTATGGACTAGGCTGGGTGAACCCAGCCTGATCTGCCCGCTATTTATTTTTTGATTTCTTAAAAGATTGAGCTTGGTCTGATGAAAGCCAGACTAGCCATGGACCTCAGTTAAACAATGCAAGGGAACATGAATCAGCCTATATTTGCACTAACAATAACGGACAAAAGCTCTTCAACTTTGGCCCGTTAAAATGTGTATGAACAGTCTAGCGACGCATTTCATCAAGGCCCATTTGGACATGTCAGTTATTTGCACCACTGGTTAGATGTAAAACAGCATTTCGTTTCAGACTAGGCTACTGTTACTTAATTTGTGCATTAACAATAACGTTTCAGACTACTGTTACTTAATTTGTGCATTGACAATAAAGTATTACATGAACTAAAGATGACTAAAATCTTATGTAGAAGAAGAAACATTCACAAAAAATCCATCCATCCAAAAATGACCTTTGTTTTTGATAGCTGTTGAAAACGGCATGGAACTGACAGAGATGTTTTTGTTTAAAAATACATAAAAAATAAATAAATAAATAAATAAATAAATAACATTATGCTGATACCTTTTGCTTTTCCCAAATACAATGTAGCCTACAGGTGTAAGTGACCTTTCATCAATCCAGTTGCAATGGATGAACTGTGATGAACTGCCCTACTTGAGATTGTTTAGAGATTTTAAAGGTTTTATAACAATTCTACATCTTCTTTGGCTATTCTACAATCTTTTCACCTTTTCAGCACCAGTAGGGTACTTTCTGTGCAGCCGCACACACACACTCAGGCATGCCAAACAAGCATACACAAAAGTTTCAAGAGTGGGGGATGGAGTAAAATATGGAGACAAATTGAAGTGTGATTTATTTTCGCGGAACGGATGTACAGGACTGAGCGGCGGTCATATTTTGTACCGCTATGCGGTACATCTAGTTTTATTAAATTTCATTTATCACACACACTTTCTCTCTCAATTTATTACACACATATGTAGCATGCACTGGGTGGTGGGTGTATCTTGTCCTTACTGCCCCTGTTGAGACAAAAAAGGCAATCAGCACACATGACAATCCTTGGCTAATGCTTCCTGTACAAAAATGACATGACTCAACATTATCAAGATAGTTAATGATTTGAGTTGAGTTGAATTTGAGAATGAATGATTTGTAATGCAGTGTGTAATGCTTCCACTAGATTGGAAATGTAAAAATCTTGTTTGAGAAAGATGACAAGTCTTAGTCTTGGAACAAGAAAATTTGAAAAATGTGAAAATGGAGGGTACAAATTAGAAGACAAAGTGGAATGTCTATTTCTATCCCTGTTCAAACAATTAAGAAAAAAAAAAAAAAAAAAAATTATATCCAAATCCAGCATGGTTTAGGTCCTTGTAGTGGTCCTATACTGTAAATTAAGCTCCGCTTAAATGATGTCATAAAAATGTGAAAATGGAGGGTGCAAATTTGAAGATGAAGTGGAATGTCTATTTCTATCCCTTTTCTATCAATTTAAGCAAAAAAAAAAAAAAAAAAAACAATTTTAACATCCAAATCCAGTGACAATATACAAGACACAGTACTACATTGAGTTCCAGCAACAGACATTGGCTGATGTACTCAATACTTATACTTTAAACCCTTACCAAAACTCTGGGAACTAGGTCGTGTGAAGCCACATTTCAGAGGACCTCTCAGCCAAACGTTTAACAGCTTTCTTATAACACTAAACATGCAACAATGCATTTAATCTAAAGAAATCTTGCAACTATGCCAACATCTAGACCAAAAAAGCCATGTGAGATTTTTGATGGATTCCGTTTTAGTTTGCAGATCAACATTGATGGCTTGCCGTTGTTTAAGAGCTCACCTGTTGTCATTGGCCTTTTTTGTGGTCCAAAGAAACCAACATCCAACAACAGGTTCTTTCATTTGAATGTTTATCAAAAGTCATAAAGTGGGCCATAACTGTAAACTTGAGCTCTTAAACAGACGTAAGAAAAAGTTCATGAACTGCAGCTAACACTCAAACAGAGCATGTGTCGCGCTCCAGGCAAACAACCGAGACCAGGGAGAGGACCAAGCAGGTCTGTTCAGACACTACATTAACAAGATTCAAACACACCTAGCTCCACTAGAAACAAATGAGGGGTACCTGAGCAGCCTTCCGTGAATATAGCCCATTCCTTTTTTTTATAAGCTTAATTGATGAGACAAATTTGAACGTGAAATTGAACTGTTATACTCAATTTAATATCAATATCTTATTGCTTCTATGCATAATGCATTTAAATGTTAAAACAGCTTACCATGGGTGCACACACAATGGTAAGCTCTGCTTTCAAGTTTCTCCAATATAGGCATCTTGCTATAAGGTATGTTAAAACAGCTTGCCATGGAACTACCAGGTCATGGACAATGGCATTTTCAAGTAACCTAATCCATCATTGAGGGACTACTTTTAAGTTCATTCAGTGTGTTCTCAAATGCTTCAAGAAATGTGATGTCTTTCCCCGTAACATGCAAGTTTTAAACATGTTACATATGCCAATGTTGAAGTGCTTTGATTCCCGGTGCTAGTAGGCATTTTAACAGCAATTATGTAGCCTATGTGCCAACATAGACTACCGCGTCAGAGCAGCTTAATTAGTGATAACGTACGGAGGCGGTTTGACAGCTCAGGAGGAGGTTTGTAAGGAGGTATGTTTGTAAGGAGGTATGTTTGTAAGGAGGTAAGGAGGTATGTTTGTAAGGAGGTAAGGAGGTATGTTTGTAAGGAGGTATGTTTGTAAGGAGGTAAGGAGGTATGTTTGTAAGGAGGTATGTTTGTAAGGAGGTAAGGAGGTATGTTTGTAAGGAGGTAAGGAGGTATGTATGTCTGTAAGGAGGTAAGGAGGTATGTTTGTAAGGAGGTAAGGAGGTATGTTTGTAAGGAGGTATGTTTGTAAGGAGGTATGTTTGTAAGGAGGTAAGGAGGTATGTCTGTAAGGAGGTAAGGAGGTATGTTTGTAAGGAGGTAAGGAGGTATGTTTGTAACCTACATATTTATGGTTTTGCAAGCTAACGTTTAACATATTCATTGTGATGCTATATGGGCCTCATGCACATGAAAGATTAACGTCATGTCGTTATGTTGTTCGGAACACACCGTGAAACAAGTTTTCACATTACAACTTTTCTGATAACATCTCAGATAGATGCCAGTTAGCGCATTAGCAAGGTTATCGTCTAAAGTAGGCTATACTGTTGATGTTTCATTGCCTTTTGCGTTGTGACTGCTAGATTTTGACAAAGGAAAAAAAAAAGCCATCAAAATGAGGCACCAAAATCCACGTTGTCATTTGGTGTGGTTACTACCGTTTGCGTCGGCACCGGTGCCATACTAGAACCGTGTTTCGGTGCTCAGCCCTAGACGTGACTGGCTCGCTCCCTGTCTGATTTTTGTTTATTTTGTCTTGCATCCCAGCAATGAAACCATAAAATTAAAGTCCGTTGTGGCGTCCATCATTTCGTCATATACAACGCAGAGTGATTAGATGGAGGGAGGAGAGACAACCTCTGTTAACACAAAACGCAGCCTTGCAACTAACAAAAATGCCATCTCCAAAAAAAATATATGAGAAAACCACAAAACTGCAACGCTGTAACCTACTCACATGCTTGGGCATGAAACTCTGGTCCCTACTTACCTACCCCAAAACTAACACCTGGCATATCTTCAAAAGCGTACCAATTGAAGGTCCACAAGGAACCTCCCCCCGGAGTTGCTTTCAGAAACCACCACCCAAATAAAAAAACAATCAAAAGTCTAACTGATCAGAGCTTCTCGATTACAGCGTGTTTCCTTGAAGACATTTTTTAAAAAAAAGGAAAAGAAAAAAGGATGAGCCCCAAATTGATTAAACAACTGGGAACAAAGGACCGGATCGAGTCCCCAATTTTGTCATGTCCCAGTCTAGGGGTTTGTAGAACATGAAAATATAAAAAATAATGCAAATACAAAAGAACGAAAAATAAGGCTGCCCAAACAAAAGGCCTCAAAAGTATTTTTTTTTTTTTCGACTAATTTGTCGACTTGTTGACTAATCTAAACCACTAATAAAAAAAAAAAAAAAAGTGTTTGTTATTTTTTTTGTCCATTTTATTTTGAACTCATCTGAAGGGCCAAAATATAAAATATGTATCAGCCTACTTTTGTTAGAAAGTAAGAAAATGTTGTTAGAAATTAAGTAAAGTTTTCAAAAACATGTATTAAATCTAAGCATATGTAGCCTACAGCATTTCCATTAGGCTATAGAACACACTATGTAGTTAACTATGGACATAATTCACTGTACTGTGCTATTGACATGTATCACCTTACTTAACTACATATGCTTATGGTAAGCGTGTTCTGTTTTGTGAGTTATGCCACGATCTGAGATGCGTTCTGCACGCCACATCAATATATGATCTCCTTCTGTGTTGAGGACGCTGTCCCTTTACGCGCACCTTGATTGTTGATATCACGGGTGGCGTCATTCACTTCGTTTGTGCACTTAAAATAACACCAAGAAGTTGACATTTTTAGCCAATGTCTATCGGAGAAGGAGAAGGTAAGGTAAACGCGGCTCCACTGATTAGGCGATGTAGGCATACTTATCTGCCTTCTCGAAACATTAAACGTGACATATTTGTAAAAGCGTTTATATTTTAGCAAAATATGAGAAACCTTTTAACATTCAGATTTACAAACAGTTTATGATAACGAGCGATTAGTTGCAACATCCCAATTAGTTCCATTGGCAGACATGTAGAAATAGAAAGTTTTACAATGATCGAACTTGTGTCTTAAAGATGGCGCCTATGATTTCAGTTGTCGGAACTCTATATACGGCTCTGTAAATTTTCATGGTGGATTATGTTGAATAAGTCGACTAATTGCTGCAGCACCACAAAGAATCTATCACTGTTTAAATGTTATAACTAGATTGTAACTCTGTAAAGTGTGTTTCCATTGCTGCTGCTTCAGTTCTCAACCACGATTACGTGCACGAAAATGCTCCCTCCCGCTATGTAGTCAAGATGGCGCACGCTGAGGGTGAAAGGCAAATATTCTAGAGTGGAGCACGTGTCCAGCATTCCACATTCAGCTTTTAGAGAGACCGTTATCTTTGATTATGAGTGCACCACCGGGTACTCGAATTTCCAAATGACGATTGTCCGTCATACAAACAAGAATTTTAATCCCTGATAACACCTTTATGTAATATATTTTGGTTTTTGAGTTTTAAATGTCAGAAACATAGGCTAAACAGTGCTACAAGACTTACACTTACCTTACTGAAAGGCAGGATTGCAGACAGGGCACGCCAGTCACGCCACCTGAACGCCTCGGTCCTGGGGCGGAGGGAGAAGGCACGATTCATTTGATACTTGGATACACGCCTAACTGTATATAATCATTATTTTAATATACAAACACATATCTCACTACATAGAACACATCTCAATTATTTTCTGGCTTACAGAAGATGCGGTAGCGTAGCGTTCCAGGTAGCCTGGAAATTGTGGGTTAAAATCTCAGCCTAAGTTGCTCTAAGGGAGACTAGCCCTGAAGTAACAAGTAAATTGACCAAATTAAGTAGGCTTCGGATAAAAAGTGTTGCTAAATTCATTTGTACATGGATAAAATGAACATTTCATTAACCCTTGCTTACCCCAAAAGCTAACGTTAGCTAATAGTCCAAGACCAGTTTAAAGTAGCGTAAACGTCAAAAGGAGCCATTAACATTATATGAAAGCAAAAATAATGTATTTCATTCTAATATAGTTGAAGCAAATAGGCTTACCTGAAACAAATCAAACAAACACTTCTTTTCACTAGCTCTCGTGTTCACCAACCGCTTCTGTTAATGTCTAACTCCGCTCTGGCGGCGGTAAGGCAGTAGATCTACAACGAAATCGTAGAACTAAAATTTCACGCTTCCGTTTCACGACGGCTGGCCGTATGTATCAGTTGGGACTGTGCTTCCCGCCCCCTGGTGTCTGATCCGGGTCAATGTCTCCATCACGACAGTAAAACAGAGGTGACCGTTACACGGATTTGCCAGTTTGAAGGCGGAGTCTGTCCGGAGTCTACTGCTATCTTGGTAACATAAACATATGTTTACAAACAAGCAGTAACTATTAGAACTACAAGAATGACAAGACAACAGTATAAAAAAGATCAACAAAATACTTTAACATGATGAACAAAGCATCAATTCATATTAACATTCACACATATAAACAATTAAAACATTAGAAGAAATTCAATACATTTAACAACCATACAGCATATAATTTGATACAATATATAATTATCGATATAATTTGCCCTACACATAAGGTGATACACTAACACCACATTCACACCAGATTCGTGGTGTGTGTGTTGTCACAGCTGTGGCGTGTGTGTGTGTCCATCTCTAAGCCTAGCAGACGATGAGGTGAAAATGGAGTTGGTGTCCCTGTCTGTGTTAGAAGGATAGGCAAAGTGTATGCTTTCTACCTGACATGGGACTTGACCAAGCTCAAAATAAAGAAATTGTCAGATAAGAAAATTAGAAATTGAATTACAAATCTAACCAAACTATTATCACTATAATATACACACACAAACATGCTTACCCAGCTGAGGATGATGGGAGATTACTCTCCTCCTCTAGCACATCATTGTCTTCCTCTTCATCCAGAAAGTACCCATCCATTTCCCATGTCCATGCCATCGTGGTCCTTGGGGTCATGTTTGCCAGCAGTCGGCTGCTTCACCTCAGTTGCACGTACTTCTCTCCCTCCATCTAAAATAACAAAAAATCACAGGTCTGATAGTAAATAGGTTGTTTAGTTTTATTTTACATTACTTCCATATAATCTTAATCACCACCAACCATGTCTCTTTTCACTAAAAGTATTATCGTCACTGGAGGACTCCAATATTGCTTGGAGAGGTAACATTAGCTTCAGAGCTCACTAGGTGATATTGCCTTGGCTAAACCATACATAGCATACCAGCTGTAACGTCCTGGCTCGAGAACGAGACAAAAACAAGGGCACACGCCACGCCGCAGAGAAGATTTAACAATAATTTATTGAGAGCGTTTAACATAACCAACCCAAAATAATTAGAAACCCTGAATATGTCAGTAGAGTCAGTGGTGTAGGCAATGTATGGATGCACTGAGTAATGTAGTGGTGCTAAATAAATTAAAGAAAAGAAATACCAAAACTAATAAAACCCAGACTCAGGTCTGCTGCTGCCACCAACAACCCTACGCCCGCTCTTTAACCCACAATGCATCAGGGTGCCTTTTAAAGACACCCTGGACACCAGGTGTTCTAACAATTAATCAATTAAAGGTGCAGATGAGCAGGCCAAGCTGATGAGGACGCCATGTACTCGTCACACCAGCTTACAAGCAAACATTGATTCATGAACATGCGTCAGGAGATATGCCAGAAAACATCTAAACACCGTATGCATACACATACACCCTGTGCATAGGCTACTGCAGTTGATGTTTCTATCTAAGTAAGCTAAGCAACTTGGCTACAAACAACTGTAAATTGTGCTATACATATTACGAAGGAATGAAAGGTTTATTTGACAATAAAATACCGATTAGGTGTACTTGACATAAAGTTGGCAGTCATGAAGCACGGGAGTGAACTTTATGGCGACTACGCGTCAAGGACATGTCGCAGCCTCCTAATGCTAACGTTACCTAACTTAGCTAGTTTTCCGTATCATCAGATAACAAGCAAGCAACATCGTTCAAAATAGAACAAATCGTTAAAGTGTCAGTCCTAGTAGGTCTGTAATCTTGGTTGACATACAGTAACCCCCCAAAAATGACTGAAAATAATGAGTTTACTAAAGATTACGGTGTGCTAAAATACCAGCTGTCATATCAGCTGAAGGGAACCCACACGCATTATGTTACGGCCATGCATAGAAGGTGTAATTACCAGCAAAAATAACTTTTAAAAATGGTCTTGAAGTAATAACATGGATAACAAGTAGTAATAACATAAAAGGACTTGTTTTTACCTCAGATGATCCAGTAGTTTCTCCTTTAGACGACGTCAAGATCAACGATGCATAGTGCTTCCTGCTGTTTTTCCTCTAGTGGAGGGAGACGTCAACTCTTGATTTTTCCTTCACGTAGTAAAAGAAATTCGCGCCACAAATCCCTTATCCAATCATATCGCCAGAAAGCCTATGATGTGACGTTTTTGAGGAAGTTGATAAAATTGGTTGGGGTATGGCGGAGTTATTAGACTGAACGTCATCGGTACTGGGGTACCAAAATTAGAGTGTGTGGTCTGCAAAGGGTTAAGTGCATTATTTTATAACCTTTACACATTGAATCATGGTACTAATAAAAACTACAGGATAGTAAGAGCTGAACTGTTTTATTTATCTAATTTCCACCACCATGGAAAAAGTGGGCCGGTCCTGGGCCTGAAACTCCCGGGCAGTAAGTGGCCCCACTCCGGCCCTGACTGGACGTTATAAGTAAATGAACCTTGTCCAGACCTACTCTCAAGTCCAACTGAGAAGGTCTGCGTGCTAACCAGGCCAGAAGAATGTAAGTTTGCCATTGGATTGGTTAGAACATTCAACAATACTTGTGAGATGAATTTTGCTTTTAAAAAGTGTTTTACAGGGATGCATTTGTTTTGGTACCTGATTGGTACTTTGATTTTTGTAAAATTTCAGAGAATTGCTTTGCTTTTTGTATGATTTGGAAGAATTTCAGCATTAATAGCTAGCACTATTATGGAGAGAGTGTGATATTTTCTCCACAACACATCACAACACAACACAATACCAAACCAATACATTCTTAGCAGAGGTCAGAAGCTCATAGTGAGGTCCTCTGATACAGGAGGGCAGTTTAAGACATACGTGGCTAGGCTACCGATGGATTGGAATACTTTTTGTACATGTTTGATGTGCTTGAATTTGCATTTTACCTGTTGAATGATGCAACATTACAGAGAAACATGAAAGTTGAACTCACTCAACTTTCTCTTTGACAGTTTCTAAATGCCTTCACTCCAGAATGTACTATGAACCCAGATAGAATAACAAATGGTTCAACTTCTTCGGCTGGATTGATGAGGAGACGTTTTTAACCAAAATAGGTATTCTGTAGGGGACCAATGAGGGCACAGAGATGATGACTCATGTTTCGACTTGATGCAGATAAGCACACAGGCTTGAGGGAGCTTCAGGGGGAATTTGGATGCATAGTTCATCATGGAAGTAGTGAGCTGCATTCTGTCTTGAGCATTGTAATTGAACTGAAAAGCATTAACTGGTCAGTATGTCTGCCGGCCAGTTTCATATGATTTAGATTTTCTGTAATTGGCCCAAACTTTCATCTCTCAATCTCACTGCTCCAATTCTTTTTTTATGGAACAGCAGAACATTCTAGGCAAACATCAAATAGTATTGAAACAATAAATTAAATGGTGGCACAGCAGAGCAGAGCAAAGTTATGGTTTCAACCCTTTCAATTAATAGGATTAATGTCAAACTGAAGAATTTTCTTTCTCTGTTAGGGCTGGACCTCATCTTGCATTGTTTACTCAATTTTTTTCAAGAAATTAATTTGTTGAAGGAGTGTGGCTGCACAAAATCTATTCAAATGGTCGAAAAACACATTCTTTACTTTATTGACTTGTATTTACCCCAAGCACACTCTCAAAAGTACACATATTTTCAGAGGAAAGACCGATAGAAGTCCTCAAGGCTCTTTTTTATAGTGCTGTGCTTATTTCTAAAGCCTCCAATCTAGCCGATCTTTTTTTTATTTGCATGGTTGTTTGATTTCCAACAGATGAACGTCTGACCTAAACAAGCTTCGCTTTTTTCACTGTACAGCATGGTCTACAGGGCTTAATTAATGTCTACCACGGCCTTGTGAACGCTTTTCATACTGATTATCCATCATGGAGGAGACTACAACTCTGACTACATCTATGATTACACTGAGTTAAAGTGGGAGTCTGGTGCTTTAGTCAACAAACTTGCAACCTGATTTCTGTAAAAGTATAGTATGCAAATGTAAAAGTGTGCAAATGCCTTATAAGCACCACAATGCTAGATAGATACTTTATTGATCCCCAGGGGAAATTCAAGATGCTTGCTAGCAACTCATGCTTTTTGGTGATATAGTGGGTGATGTCATGGTGTGAACATTATTATATTATATTTTTATTGGATGTACCATCCCAGACCGAGGAATTGCATGCTGCATTGTCCAGATGGCATGAACAACAAGTGTGTTTATTTGTCTTGAAAATTAATTTGATTTGAAGATAATAGTTCTAACTGGGTATAAAAACATCTTTCAAAGTGAAAAAAAAAACATATACTGTCTTTGGTGGCGGTGTTTCTCTAACCCTAACCACCGTTGTGCCCTTGAGCAAGTGGCCCTTGTAATATAATTGACATATGTAAGTCGCTTGGTACTCACATCTATACACAACAAAGTGCGCCACAGTATGTTTTGCATGTTGAATAAGGTCATCTTGACTGTAGTTTGGAACTAGAGTATACATGGAACATGGCATCTTGATTATAGGGGGATGCACCTATTTTTTAATTATAATTATATGGTTATATTTTTTTAATCTTTCATGCCTGAATGTAATTTTAAATATATAATTACCATTAATGGTTGATTTCGAAGTGGTTCATGTGATATTACCAATTAACTCTTGATGTGTTCCTGTTCCTTAGTCGCCCACTATCAAGGCAGGTGAATTGGGGTCTTATTTCTTTATCTCTACATCAGTGTTTCTCAAACTTTTTCAGACGAAGGACCACTTACGTGACCAATAAAAAAGAAACGCACAGACCACCTAGCTAAAGATTAGACCTACACTGTAAGCCCTGATAAGTTGAGTTTACTCAAAAAAATTATGGAAACTGGTTGCCTTTAAAATTCATAGTAGATTGAACTTAAGACCTCTTTCTTATATGAATTGCTTTCCCAATTACTATGTACTTATTATATAAAGTTTTTAGAATTCATATTTATTACATTGAACTTAAGATCTCTTTCTTATGTTAATTGCTTTCCCAATTACTATGTAATTATTATATTAAGTTTTTTAGAATTAATTTATTTGATTGAACCTTTAAATATAGCAAAACACATTGTATTTTAAATTTCTCTTTTATTTCACATCAAGAATTCGTCAGATTATTCAAAATGTACATTAATAACAAATACACTGATGTGTTCCATTTCACATTTTAGCATTCACAACATCACTCACTTCATTTGTCAGAAGAATCCATCATGTATACATTCCACAGTACAGTAAACAAGAATGTTTTCTTTTTTACATTCAAGAAGCTTAACAAAAAAAACTACAAATAAGATCAGAGGTTCTTTTGTTTGCATAGTGTTTTTTTTTTTTTTTTTTTGGGGGGGGGGCTGTTTAAATTAGGTACACTAAGATGTTAGATGTAAGTGTAATGGGGGGGGGGGGGTGGTAAGTGATGTAAAAGTAAGGGGGGTGGGGGGGAGGGGGCTGTGTAGTTCAACCTTTGAATTTTGGCTACAAAGTTCTCCCTACCGATAATCAGACCGAAAAGGAGATTGTCCAGCTCATCCATAACCACAGTTCCTTCCAAAATGATTCCCACTCTGGATGGGTTCAACTGAGGATGCTCTGAATCGATGCAAAGGATTGCCACTGACGTTTGGCTAAATACCTCTTGGTCAGTTGCGTCCTAAGAGAACATAGAAACAGACAAAAAAAAGGAGAGGACAATCATACACAATGCAGGTTCACAATGTGACTGTCATACAAAATGTTTCCTTTCATTGTACTGCCACAGCAAAAATATATATAAAACACTTTCTAAATGGTGGCATCTCACTAGCCAGAAGCAAGTTGACTGTCACATACACAAGTAACGGAAAAAAACAGAAGACAGAAATGACAATTTCATGGTAAGAAAAAACATTCACTTAATGCTGTACTGAAATAACAGTTCATTAGCAATGTATACATGAAACCAAATTACTTACGGAGCAGGTCTTAAAGAAGGCAGCAGGATCATCACCCAAGACGACTGGCAGTCCACGTAGAATCAGGCACCTAATGTCAGTTGGCTCAGTTGTCTGGAAGATGGTCGACATAAAGAGTACAAACACAGGTTATTTATCATCAGAACCTCCCCTGAATGACCATCACAGGGATCAAAGGGGATGATATTAATGACACAGAGATGAAAGAAACGGTGTGTAATAGTGACAAATACAAACACACATTCTATTAGCAAACAAAGCCACAGAAGACGAGAGAAAACATGACAACAGGGACGACACAAAGACGTGAAGAATGGAATTCAAGTACGGAAAGGACAAGAGGAAAGAAGGAAAGGAGTAAATGGAGGAAGAGAAAGGACAAAGGAGATATCAAGAAACAGGGTGAAGTGAACTGATAACCCACCTTCGTTTGCTGTAAAAGCTCATTCAACCGTTGGCCAATGGCACCTGTCTTCCTCTTGAAGAGGCCAATCATGTTTGGAGAGATATCGTCAAGTTCTTCCAAGAAATTCTCCCTGAGATTTCCCCACCAGTCTATTGAACTCATAGCAAACCTGAAACATTAAAAATAGAAAATCACATATAAAACTGACTTTCAACAATACATGTCACACAGCAATAACCAGTTCCACATAATCCTGAAAGACAACCATCTAAAAATTATGTTTTAATGTTTGCATTCGTTAAAACGTGTTTCCCTGCTCAAACACAACCCCATCGACTACATGTGACCCGCTAGCGATAATTTAGATAAGATTAGCCACGAAATGTTAGCTCTAAAATGTTAACTTAATTAACAGCGGGTCAACGACATTACACGCTGAGATCGAATTAGTGGAACTCATTAAAAATGAAATAACACTACATCGGACCTTGTGGTAAAATATTTGCTAACTAGGCTAACTTTACGCTAACGTCAACAAGTTGATTTAGCTTGCTAAGTTAATATTCAGTAACTGAACGTCGACAGTTCACAGCTCATCAGTGCAGAACTATCGTTAGCTAGATATATAGATATGTCTGGTTAAAACAACGTTTTCTACTGCTTACCAACAGCCCCTTGTAACCACGGCAAATCTTGTCACTGCCACACACACAAATGCGAAGTTTTGTCAGCCGTCTCATCATAACTTGGTCACCGAAGTGATGTTCACTAACTTACCAGATTATCGTCTCGATGCCAGGCAGCCCCTCCTCCCAAGTCTGGAGAGCGTGGGAAAAAAATGGGAATTTGCAGCTCGCGACACAGCAGATTCGCTGGATCATTGCCAAAACGAACGAAACTCCACAGACTGTAGATCTGACGTCTTTAGTCTTATTTGCAAAATGAACCACTGTCACTAACACATTTAAAATGCAAATGCTACAATGGTAATTAAAGTGCAAAGTGCATGAAAAAATTGTATTGCAGCCACAAATCATGATTTAATGGATCTAATGCACATTGTTTTCTTATTCTGATCATGAATGTTTTGCTGCAGCTTTTTACTGAAAACCGTTTTGAGCAGACTGTTTAATTTGAGCTGATGATTTTTCAAGACATGCAGGAATCCCCCAAATATAATAAATAGGCCCTATGTAAATTACATGCCATATGGCACCTGTAAGTATTAAGGCAATTCAAAGCAAAAATGTCTGAGTCAACATGCGTACATGTTTCAGAGGTGAAAATGTCTAATCCACTTAACAATCCAAGTACAATATGCATAAACCGTTTGTTTTATTGCAATATTATAAAATGTAAGTGCATTGTAACTCAAATTAGTCGAATGTACTTGTGTTTGTTAGTGATGCTTTAAAACTGAAAACATAAAGTACAATTCAATCAACTATCTGATTTTATATGAAATCCGGGTTTACAGTGTACTTCTAGATTAGACTACTATATTATATTTTACCACGTCTGCTCGCGGACCACACTTTGAGAAACACTGCTCTACATCAATTACAAGCTGATCAAAATAAAAAAATAAATTAAACCAGATATGGTTTAACAATCGAGAGAGAGAGTGAGAAAGAGAGTGTTGTATAACATACCTGAAGTTTCTGTGCAGTCCTTTTTGTATATGTGCCCTGATGTATTGTATGTCTGTAGGTTTGTTGCCTGTGTTGAGACACTCAGAACTCGATATTTTGAACTCTGACACACAGACACACACAAACAAAAACAAACAAACAAAAACTGTTCTTTCCACTTTGTCCATGTACTCCTACCCTTGTATATACCTGTATAATAGCTTATATTCTGATACTGTACATTTATGTAACAATTGCTTTGGCAATACAACTGAAAAGGTGTACCACCCAAGATGTAAAAGGTACCTTTTACCTTTCATACCTTTACTGTAATCGTCACCCACAGAGAGAGAGAGAGAAAGAGAGAAACCTGTTAATTCTTTCATTTCTCTCATATCAACCTCGACATCCCTTTTGCCCTGTCCCACCTCAGGGGACTAATATCAATCCATAGCTCTGAAGAGAAGTCATCCACTCTAGGTTTTTTTTTCTTTGCTCGGTATCTCCTGCTGTCTTATTCCCTCACCATTTAACTCATTCTACACCCTTTTCTCTCTCTCCTCTTTCCTCCGACATTAAAACATCTCTCCTCTCCATCCCTCCGTGTCTGTGGGCCCCTCTGAGGGACGGTGATTACAAGCAAGCTCCAGCCCGCCTCTGCCATGCCAATTAACAAAGGGAGCTGGATGGAAGAGAAGAAAATGAGCTATGGAACAGACAGAATGAGACATGGGAGAGAGAGAGAGAGAGAGAGAGGGAGAGAGAAGATGAGCAGACCAGAGATAGAGCCAGAACATATGAGCCAGAGAAAGAGAGAGAGAGAGCGAGACAAAGAGAGCAAGACGGAGAGATAGAGTGAGAGGGAGAGATAGAGAGGGTGGAGAGACAGTGACAGAAAGAGAGAGAGAAACCATGGAGAGAGAAAGAGAGGGAGAGATAGATAGAGAGAGAGAGGAAGAGAGAGAGAACAGCAGCAGCAGTGTCATTTCCATATTTTACCATACTAAACAGGCTGTTGGGGCCTCTCCCTTGGTGCTGCCATATACTGTTTGTTGGCAACATGACACACTTGAGGGAAAAGCCAGGCAGAACTCTCACAGGAAGATGACGTTTTACCTCCACAGAATCCAAAATGCACGTGCCCAGAACTCTCACAGGAAGATTACTTTTTACCTCCACAGAATCCAAAACACACGTCCCCAGCACAGCTCGCAGCGAGAACATAGAACTCTTATGCTAGCAGCGAGAAGAACATAGAACTCTTACGCTAGCAGCGCAAACATAGAACTCTTACGCTAGCAGCGAGAACATAGAACTGTTACGCTAGCAGTGACAACATAGAAATCTTACACTAGCAGCGAGAACATAGAAATCTTACGCTAGCAGCTAATCGTGTTGCAGAGCAGAGGTGGGAAAAATGAAGACCAAATGCACATTGATTAAGCTGTGCGTGTCAAACATGTGTATGTACAATCACTCAGACCCCCAAAATCAAAATATTGTTATTAAGCACCTAGCTGCTCAAAAGCAACAGGTCTTTGTCTTTGCCTGCTAAGCACCAGAATGACTCTTTTCTTGGAAGAAAGGAAAAGGAATATTTACTCAGCCTTTTAATAGTAATTTGTGGTCAGTCCAAAACAAGTGCTGTTTCTATATTTATGGTGAGTAAACAAACAAGACATTAAAACAACTTCTGACAACTCTATAAATATATCCTCATATTACTACATATACTAGATAATAATGAGGCTCGCCATAAATATAGAAACAGCACTAACTAAATATTCACACATCTCCCCTAATGCAAAAGCGTTATGCTATTCAACACTTTACGTTATTATATCAGGTTTAATTCAGCAACATTGTCAACATGCAAGTTGCCATTGGATATGAAATGATGCGGTTGCAACACACACAATAAGTATGTTACAACATGTTAATAACAAGTGGACACCGGAACCCAAATATGGTTTGGGCTAGTTGTGCCACAGCACCCCCCAGACATGGATGTTTGTGGAGAAATATTGCTCATCATTTTGCCCAATGAGTGTAGTTATTGTAGGCTACATAAAAAGAGGGGGATTTATTAGACATTGTCCTTGGGCATTAGTTATATGGTAGTGGCAATACAATGTCTTGGCAACTGGAAAACTTTCATAGACTTGAAAACATGTGCTTCATGCCAGATATGTAATGTTGTTGGTGTTAAATACTTATTCACTGGCGCCTACCTAGTGAATACGTTCCCTCTCCTGCTCTTAGTTTCACACCTCATAACACTCCACTAAACTTAGCAACATGCCTCAGTGCACAGCACTCACACACTGTAGCCTCATTAGAGGGAGAGCAGCTTCACAGAAGAGAACTTCTGACGGCAAATTTGAGTAAAAGTTGGTAAACCACCTTTCTTACCTAATTTGAGGGTGCTGATTCTGAATATTTTGTTTACCAAGCTCAATTCTGAGTTCTAAGCCACATAATCAGCATTTTAACATAAAATAGCGATTATTTTTGCTTATTTTTCCCTAAATTGGGTTGATTTCAAAAGTAAATCACTAAAACCAAATAAAAGTGTTCTCTAAATACATGTTTGAGCATTAAAGAAGCCATACTATAGTTTATTAACGTATTTAATGGGAACATGATTACAGTTAACATGTAATAAACTCGGAAATTCTAATCAAAACACAACCATATTTTTATTGCTAACATAGTGAGTCACTCGTGGTGTTTAATGCATTTCATCACAATAACAAATTGCACAGAACCTTCAACTCAGAACCTTCAACTCATGCAGAACTGTCAGAACCATCCACAACAACCGGCAAGTAAAAAACATTTTACTTCTAGTAACACTGGATTTGGTATGTGTGCTTGCCTCCATACTAGAGCTTGATAATGTGCTCTTCTAATATGCCATTGAGCAGCATCACTTGTTGGTGGTAGAACTTCCGATCCTCGACATCCAGAAAACAGAGTGCCTCTGTCATAGTGTTGTCACGATACCAAAATTGACTTCGATACAATACCTGCCATAAATATCTTGATACTCAATACTGAAACGATAATCGAAATCCTAAAATATCTGGAAAAAGAAAGGAAGCAGTCCTCCTCCAAGTGTATTGAGTCATTTGTGTTGACTTTGGTGCACTTTTGGTCAATTCTGGGGAGAGGAGTTCTAAACTTCCTACATAATTATTATTTTTGTAGTCAGTAAAATAGTAGTTTGTGTGTGATTAAGTCCTTTATTGTTTGTTATAGCTCATTTGTGGGCAGCCGTGGCCCACTGGTTAGCACTCTGGACTTGTAACCGGAGGGTTGCCGGTTCGAGCCCCGACCAGTGGGCCGCGGCTGAAGTGCCCTTGAGCAAGGCACCTAACCCCTCACTGCTCCACGAGCGCCGCCATTGTAGCAGGCAGCTCACTGCGCCGGGATTAGTGTGTGCGTCACCTCACTGTGTGCTGTTTGTGTTTCACTAATTCACCGATTGGGTTAAATGCAGAGACCAAATTTCCCTCACAGGATCAAAAAAGTATATATACTTATACATATTTATATTGTGTGATGTTTTGGCAATAAATTACCTTTAAATAGGGCGAGACACGGCAGGTGAAAACATCGTTTTTTCATGCACTGGTCAATTTCGAGATTTTGGGCTAATTTGCTACCTTAGCATGTATTCTTTCACACTACTACAACAACAAAGCCCGATTTACACATTTAGGTGTTTATTTTATTACATTTTGTCTACTCGCGCCTGTATATTTCTCCTAAATTCACCAAAAGTTAGTCGTTTCATGCTCTACCGCGACCGTGCTACAAAACATAACATGTGTAGTACCGTTGGAAAGCTCTGTTTTTCCTGCATGACGTTGTGCTATCCAAATATGGACACATCGTTTGTAACCGCAACCAATCGCAAAAGTTCAAAGGCGAGTCTAGGCTGAGAACGGAATCTCTTGGCTGTGTTCCAAGGCTGTTTTCTCAAATTGAGTTTTTCTCATTTTCCAGTAGAACCATCTCAGCCTATGTAGCACCTATCTACACCAAACTTTCCAGATATACACTTAGCAGTGTTCTGAAGATATTTACAGAGGGATTTGTTAATAAATCATTCCTGGCCTGATTTATGTGACATTTTAATCAAAAATATATGGCAAAAATCGATTTTTTTAAGGCTATGGACAGTATATTCTGATTTCCTAGGTAATGAAAGCAGATATCCTGAAATCCCTCTGTAATTTTATTTTTATCTTGTATGCAAACAAAATGAAAAAAACATTTTGTACCTGGCTTTATCATATGTTCAGATCTATCTACCGAAAATATATGCAAATTTGCGCATATTTAATGAGATAATGCCTAATTTGCATAATTAGACATTCGAATTTCAAAAACTTCTAATACATTTTTTGTTCATACTTGTGTAAGTAATCAACTGAGGAAGTTCCATGGTGATGTCTATTATTTTAAAATTGTACCCTATTCACCTGTAGTGTCTCGCCTTAAATAGCCAAAGTAGGCTAGATCAAGGTCAGTGTTCAAATTACTGCATACCAATCACTTAATGCTATGCAGAAGAGCCTAATCTTTAGGTCATCTGATGTAGGATACCCTAGGCCTTCCTGTGTTTATGGGATTTCTTTGACAGTTGCAAAGGGAAAAAAGTAAAGATAGTCTGTTCTGTAGTTCTGTGCTCCCAGTGTTAAGTACGTTTCAACCACTCTTTGGGGTCTTAATCAGATAGGCCTACACCATTATTACATTATATTGCATTACATTTGGCTGACGCATTTTTAACCAAAGCGACTAACAACATGGTAACAGTTAAATTTTAAAGCAATTCTCTCAACAATTTTAGGGCAATTTAAAAACGGTAGAGTGTAAGAATAAGTGCATCAGTGAGTGCTGTTTTTAAACAGTTGAGTGTCAGTTCAAGATGGCTGGTAAGTGCTAGCATCAGCAAGACTTGTTGTAAGTGGTGCTATGAAAGGAGATGTTCTCTAAAGAGCTGGGTCTTGAGGAGTTTTTTGAAAATGGAGAGGGATGACTCTGCCCTTGTAGGAACTGGCAGTGTGTTCCACCAACGAGGAGCAACAGATGAGAAAAGTTTGGATTGGCCTGAGTGTATCTGTTGCAATATCTGTGTGCCTTCCTACATTAGGTCTATTTCTTTGATAGTCAACATCATTTGCTACCACATAACAAATACCAATTAACAATACAAATGTTTCTTACAAACTTTCCTGCATACTTCTTAAATGTGCTGCAGTCAGATGGGTGTCCTAAAGGCATGACTAGATCTTGAGCATCTATTACCAGTGTTGAATGAGCAGTTTTTGCAGTGATCACTACTGG
Organism: Alosa sapidissima; assembly: GCF_018492685.1. NCBI lineage: Eukaryota > Metazoa > Chordata > Actinopteri > Clupeiformes > Clupeidae > Alosa > Alosa sapidissima. The sequence continues at coordinate 37,645,852 of NC_055966.1, forward strand.
ACATTCCACATTGCTAGACAGCACTTGAGTGAGGATAGACTTATTTCCACTTCACAAATAACCTGCATCTATCTGCAATAGCTACAGTACAGGAACATTAATCAGTTCATAGCTGAGGATTTGTCCTAGGTCCACTTCCCTTTCAGAATCATATGCAGTAATGATGCACTGGTTTCTTTTTGTTGCACTATAAAGGATATCTTGTCTAATGTTTTTGCAAATAATGCAATCTCCATAGCACTCTTCAGCACTCCTCAAACATGCACACTCTTCCATTTTTTTGCATGGCTGGAATTTGAATGATAGGAAAGAGCACCAGTGAGATGTTTTAACTAGGCAAGCACAGTCGCCTTTACAGTAAAATAAAATACAGTGTAAATCCTCTGTAGAACTGACAACTCTTCATAATAGTTAGTGACAAAGTACTTTCTACAGAAAAATGAGCAGTCACCTACTATTCTATCAATTTATTATCAAGGAATCTATTTTGCTTCTAAACGTCATACTGAATTTTAGCTATTATTTCAATTTATATTTTAATTTTAGCTTATTTTCATTTGCTACTTGAGTCATTGGGGTAATTCCTGTCCTGTCCTACAACATATCTGATACATAAAGAGTATATTAATGCCTTATTTTTTGCAATTCCTATGATATCTGATGGCAAAACCAAAAAGTATGTGAATTATGCTAATTAGCAAACTTAAAACTCCAAATTGAGCTTGGTAAACAAAATATTTGAATTCAGCACCCTCAAATTGTGTGAAATAGCCCCTTTACCGACTTTTCTTCAAATTTGCCAACAGGATTTTTCCTGAACGTTTGTTAGCTATCTGCTCTCCCTCTACATAGCGTCCTATGTTTAATTCATTCACTATTAAAATCTTTATTGTTTACCAGTAGTGCAGTGTGCGCAAGAAACCATTGATTGGTGGTACACATTGTTTCATTTATCTGAGGTGACAAGCTGTATTTTCGCTGGCGCACGCCCATCGTGAGTGAGACAGATGAACTTATTGTTATTCAGCTTTGCTCTGCCGGTCCCTCACTTTGTTCACCCTGTCATCCATCCTCGGGGCTCGACAGCTGACAGTCAAGCGGTGATTAGAGGAGAACTCTCCAAAGTCACTGACCTTGCTTGGACATGATATGAATATGCATAAACGGAGGAACAAGTGGTCCATATTTAAGTAAATTCAGGCGAGCCTACATTTACTCACAATGCAGGCACACGAATTGGTAAGCTATCCGTGTATTGCAATGTTACTGACAGAGACTTGGAACCATACATACACACGATGAGAGGTGTGCAAAGGCGATGCAATGAGATGCAAAGGCGTCCATCTATCTAGCACGATTCCATCCGTCCCGACTACACTGTTTCTCCGACTACTGCAGTAGCACGAGGCTTGCTATAAATCACAGTGTATTATTGCCCCGCTGTTATCGCGCCTCTCTCTCCGCCTCTTTCTCCCATCCTGCGTTCCTGATTGGCTACCTTGCCTCCTTATTCTATCGCCCCCTTCCTTGGATCTTATGATTGGTAGAGGACATGTCTCCTTGAGCTGTCTGTCAAAGTTTGCGTTTACACTCCCCGTTAGTTGCCCAGTCGAATGATGCACTTGGTCCTCAGACACTGAATGCGCTGCATACCTATAGAAGAAGAATAAGAGGAAAAAATACTATACGAACGAGGAAAGCAACTAAATGCACAGACTTTCTCCCATATTCTGAGTAAGCCATTTCGGAGGAAGTTGTTTTTCTGTGCTCTCTCTGTGTTCTATACGGCTTGTCTGTCTGCGGAATTATAAATCATATTAGACGTGCCGTGGGAATACTTGTCTTTTTGTGTACCAGGATTCCAGTGTCCTTTGGCAGTCCTTTAACGGGTTAGAAACACCAGCTGGCAGAACTGAAGGTGTCTTCGTTTCCTCTCCATCGCTCCTTTTTGTGTGTGAGGGTCATTAAGGGGTGAGCGCAAGGGTAGAGAAGCATCTCGTTGGACACGGATCTCATGTGCTTGCTGGATGTGCTTGTGATTACCAACATTTCTTGTTGAAAGAAAAGACAACACCAATACAGCAATTGCGAATCGTGCTGTTTTTCTGAAGGGACTACAAATATCCGCACATTTCGTCTAAGGGAAAGAATACGCTGAAGATCAACATGAGCTGCCTCATCTTGCGAAATGTTATGGCTTGCGCCCTGCTACTGATGATGTGGAAAGGTAAGTTCGCCTGCATTCCCGTACTTTAATAAGGACTTGCTTGGGGACGTGTTTCATACGTCTCTCTTCGTGCCCCTTTAAGGCACTGGAGTTGAATACTAATGCAGTTGTGGCCGCATACTGGGGGTCTACCTATCCATGAATCATACGTGTCTGTGAGTCGGGGTTTGTTTTGCTCAGAGTGTATGTTGGTGAGTGTGTGCTAGAGTGTGTAGGTCTTTACAAAGCACACAAGTATCTTGCGCTGTCTGTTTGCCAAACACAGCCGTGTTTCCCCCGCTGTCCCACACCGTGCATTCTCAGCATATTAATATGCACCCCAATGGGAAATTCAAACGCCAGGCTCTTATTTGTAAGTAGGCTACTTGGTGGATCGGACTGAGGGAGAAGGGTTGTCAAAATCACGACGAGGAGTCGCAGTCCTTAACGCTACATAACAACACTTTCAACGGCCGCGTGTGTCGTATGCTGCCGGATAGGCTATGTTGCATATGTATATTCTAGATTGAACAACCATAGATCCTATAGCCTACTTAAATGTGACCGATATCTCCCCCGCGTCCTAACGTTTGGTACGGTGCACGGTTCTGCACAGGCAGCCAGGGCTATTTATCTCAGAGGCGCACAGATGCTGAGCAAAATTACAATAAAGTGTGTGGGCTGCGCATACCTTTACCCCGATGTGATTTCTCCCCGAGACGCAGGGAATTTACATCTGTGTGTGGGATAATTGGCCATCACCCGCACACACCAGCATGATTCACAGGGCATTTTGATGTGCCCCATTATTAACTACAATAAAAGATGCGTTGGTGGCTAGATAATGCTCTCCGGGGGTTTTTGCTCTGTCGGTTATTTGTGGGAAAAACGTATACTGTGCGGGAAGAACGCTTTAAGTCAATATTTCACTCCTCTGATATTCGGCAGTAACATCCGAAATTGACATCAAATCAAATGGCTCCCTCCTTGTGTCAGGATGTATCTCTGACTCCTCGAACAGTTATGATACAAAGGTCCTCTACCCGTACAGGATTCAGTTAGCACTTACCGCTGTGCTTCTACGCTACGGCTTTCTGTGGGTGTGTGGGAGCGTTTCCTCTCCCTAGATCTAAATACAACCCATTAACATTTGATCAGTTACACAACTGCCAGGGCTTTCATTTGCTGAAGCTAATCTGCTGCTTACTGAGAAGACACAAAGCACATATCACCGTGGGATTTTTTTTTATAGCAGGCATTGCTGAAGCCTTCTGCTGAGGAGGTGTGTGTATGTGTGTGTTTGTGTGTGTGTGTGTGCATACACATTTAAGTGGATTGTCTCTGAGAAGAGAGGCAGGGAGAGTTGTCAGAAGAGGCTTCATGAATCTGTTTAAGGCATTTTCAAGAACAATGAAATGTTGTATTTAGGCAAGGTTCCTAGTCATCCATAGTCACACAGTGAAATTATTAGATTAGAAGCATGCACACATACTGGAAATTGACACAACAGGGGACTATTTCAGGCTTATACAGTGGGAAAGGATGTGTGCCCATCTTGCCTGTCTGTTTGCAAGCTGTCTCCCTAGTACACAATTTTCCATTTAATTCACTTAGCCCACCCCTGCATTTCTTTCTCCATCCCTCCCTCTCTCCCTCTCTCTCTCTCTCTCTCTCCCTCTCTCGGGCTTGGCAGGTCCAAGATGTCCCAGCACTTCTCATGGCCCTTATCAGATCACACTGAGTGGCCTACCTCCTCTCTCTCCTACCTCCTCTCTCTCAGTCCTTCTCCCCTCCTCACCCCTCCTCTCTCTCAGTCCTTCTCCCCTCCTCACCCCTCCTCTCTCTCAGTCCTTCTCCCCTCCTCACCCCTCCTCTCTCTCAGTCCTTCTCCCCTCCTCACCCCTCCTCTCTCTCAGTCCTTCTCCCCTCCTCACCCCTCCTCTCTCCGTGGCAGATGAGTTCCCCCATGTGGATTCTCGCTGGTCAGCAGTCACTCATGTCTCTCTCCACTCTCCCTCTCCTCTGATGGCTGTGATTACAGAGAGGCCTAGCCATTAGCTCAGCACTCTGCCCCCCCCCCCCCCCCCACACACATATATGCACATACAGACACACACACACACACAGACATTGGGATTTATGCTAAGAGTATGAAGGCTGCTTCACCTTGAGTGAAGGTGATGGATGATCAGAGTAGGATTCAGACCCAGGGAGCATCGAGTTTTAGGTGCATTAGCAATTGTTTACTAGCTCACGCTGTAACCCCCCCCCCCCCCTCATGTGGTAAGTGCTACACTGTTCAACAAATCCTGTTGTGGATAAAATCGAGGAAACACACCAAACCAATAAGTGTGATTTGAAGGGCCTCGTCCTCATTTGACATTTCTTTGTCTCTTAGACATCTATCCCCTCACACTTGACAACACAGACAAACTGAGTTGTGAAATCGTGAGCTGAGAGAGCGTGAGAGAGAGGTGGAGAGAGGTGGAGAGAGGTGGAGAGAGGTGGAGAGAGAGAAGAAATAAATGGGAAACATCACTTGTTCAAAGACGACCATGTGAGCCAGATATTGCATGTGGGGGCTCCCAGTGAAGCAGCTCTCTCTCCACGTGGTGAATGCTAACAAGGCCATAGAAGCATCCACAGCACGCGCAAAGGTCCCAGCACAAAGACCCTGATGTGCCCCACAGTAAGGGCCCTGCGATAAGCCTGGCACTTCATTAGTCCTAATTATTCTGTGAAAGCAATCATTATTATCATTCTCAGCTGATATCACTATAGTGATTCTCATCAGCGCCTGGCAACAGTGAAGAGGCATAAGGTCCAGGATGCCCCAGTAACGAGCCTTGAGGTAAACAGGTGGAGCAAGCATTTAATTAGATTGCTCATGGGCTGTGGAGGACCTGTTGCAGAGGCAAAATAACACAATAGTCCACGCTGCCCCACCGATGCAGCCTTTGATGTGTTTTGTTTGTGTGTTGCATTAATTTAATGAGTTCTAAGGTTTATGGAGAAATAAGCGTCCACTATGAGGTCAAAGTCCTATAGGACGCACTACATCAAAGCGTGTTTATGAGAGTGTTAATAGTGCAATAAGGAGATTTTGCAAAAGGAGTGAATTTCCTCCATTAGTTCCCAACGTGTCCTCGTCACCTGGCGCGCGCTGGCTCGGTGTTCTGGTCAACCCCCCCCCCCCCCCCGCGGCCCCCCCACTACGAAGCTCAAAGCGCTGCCCTGCTCCTCTGTTCTCTCTCTCCTCGCCACTCCATGCCACCTTGTCTCTGTCACTGATGGTATCGCCATGCCAACACAACAGATGTCTGCGAGAGCACACGCCAAAGAGACAGCAGCCCCTTGGATACAGGCAGATGAAGCGATAGCAAGGTGTGATGATGAGGACGTGTGTGTGTGTGTGTGGGGGGGGGGGGGGGGATGGGGGGGGTCACAGGTGTACATCTCGGCCATGGCTCGGCGACTGATCTTCCTCGTTAACGCAGCATATGGGGGTCAAGTGGGGTCAAGTGTATTGAGCGCACGTTAGCCCCCCCCCCCCCCGATTCAGTGCCGCGTTCCGCCACCGGATCATCTCTGGTGCCGTGCTCTGGCAGAGATTACGGGGAGGAGAGGTGCCGTGCTCTGGCAGAGATTACGGGGAGGAGAGGTGCCGTGCTCTGGCAGAGATTAAGGGAGAGGTGCCGTGCTCTGTCAGAGATTAAGGGGAGGAGAGGTGGCGTGCTCTGGCAGAGATTACGGGGAGGAGAGGTGCCGTGCTCTGTCAGAGATTAAGGGGAGGAGAGGTGGCGTGCTCTGGCAGAGATTACGGGGAGGAGAGGTGCCGTGCTCTGGCAGAGATTACGGGGAGGAGAGGTGCCGTGCTCTGGCAGAGATTAAGGGGAGGAGAGGTGCCGTGCTCTGGCAGAGATTAAGGGAGAGGTGCCGTGCTCTGGCAGAGATTACGGGGAGGAGAGGTGCCGTGCTCTGGCAGAGATTACGGGGAGGAGAGGTGCCGTGCTCTGGCAGAGATTACGGGGAGGAGAGGTGCTGTGCTCTGGCAGAGATTAAGGGAGAGGTGCCGTGCTCTGGCAGAGATTACGGGGAGGAGAGGTGCCGTGCTCTGGCAGAGATTACGGGGAGGAGAGGTGCCGTGCTCTGGCAGAGATTACGGGGAGGAGAGGTGCCGTGCTCTGGCAGAGATTACGGGGAGGAGAGGTGCCGTGCTCTGGCAGCACGCGACAGATGCCTCGCCTCGCAAATCCGGAGGGCCCTTTCTACTCGCCTTCCTCGCTTTGAAGAAATCCACACTTTTTCTAGGCCACATTGTTGCTCTTGTTGTTTATCCCCCCCCTCTCTCTATTGCTCGGAGCCAGGCTTACACTCTAGGCCTCCCTAGTGTTGTCTATTGATTTGTCGGGGTTATTTATATATTTGGGGAGAGCTGGCTGGAGTCGAGATGTAGATGCATCTCCAGCCTGTCTTCTTCATCTGCTTCCAGATTCCAATTTAGACGTTCAGAGTTCCTCTGGCACGCTCTTCCTCTCCCGCCCTTCTCTCTCTCTCTCTCTTTCTTTCTTTTTCTCTCTGTGACTCTTTTGTGGAGGAGGCGGGCTGTTGACATAAATGTTGCAGCCAAATCAAGGTGAGTGGGGGCAGCAGTCGTGCCACGTCGTGCCCGGGGAGTCGCACATGGCGTCGTGCACCTGTTGGAAAGGAGAAGTGACAGATTGCGACACTGCGGAGCACATTGATACAATGGACTGTTGTCATGGAGATAAACAACATGAGGGCGGTGTGTGTGAGAGGAGGAGGGAAAAAGAGAGAGAGAGAGAGAGGGAGTGTGTGTGTGTATGTGAGAGAGAGAGAGAGGGAGTGTGTGTGTGTGTATGTGAGAGAGAGAAAGAGAGGGAGTGTGTGTGTGTATGTGAGAGAGAGAGAGAGAGGGAGTGTGTGTGTATGTGAAAGAGAGAGAGAGAGAGAGTGTGTGTGTGTATGTGAGAGAGAGAGAGAGAGGGAGTGTGTGTGTGTATGTGAGAGAGAGAAAGAGAGTGAGAAATTGTGAGAAAAAGACAGATTGGAACCACTCACTGGCTAAATTGTGATTCAGGGTTGTTCACTCGAAACAGCCAGCTCCAAAACAATCTGGCAAACTCGTGGCTCAGGTTGTCGCTTATGCTAAACCCAAGGTCAACAGGAACACCTGAGTAGACCGATGTTCTCTCCCGGTCATTGCCAGAAGACAGAGACGTTCTTAGACTTGCCACCAAGTAAACACACAGGGGTCATCATCATCACATGATCCTCACGTGACAGGAGTATAATGAAGATCTGGTCTTTACCCTTGAGAATGAGTTCACTCGTTTCCTCATTGCCTTTCCTTTCTTTCACTTAACACCTCGCCGCTGCTGCCGTTACATTTTGTTTCTCGGAAGGCAATTACACATGAGCTGCCAGTCCCATAATAATGATTACTGTTGCCGAGCGGTGGTTTTATAATTTTAATTACAATTATTATTATATACGGTGTATGGAGTGTAATTTTATGGAAATGAACAGCCAGGGTGACTGGCGCGGGACAGGTAGTTTCCTCATGTTTAATTACTGTAACCCCCCCCCCCCCCCCCCCCCTCTGTGCCTCTGTGTGGGCATACTGCCCTGTGCATGCATATGTGGATGAGATTGCCCTCACTCCAATAATCATGAAAAAGAGGCCATGTTTTATTTAGCACTCGAAGGAGCGCTCGCTGAAGTGCTGCTCTGGTGGAGATAGGTGTCGGTGCAGATGTGAGATGTGTGTCAAGCTCTTACCGGTTGTGCTCTCCACTGTGTGTTTTGCACACTAATACATGCTGTATACAGTATCAGCTGTGTAGTGCTCTTACACACATTCACACACACACTGTGTCATTGTGCAGTATATACACCATGCATACATAACCACAGGCAAAGTCTTGCATACACATACACACACACACACACACACAAACGCACACACACACACGCTGGTGAACATCTCTGGCCAGGTTACATATCGGCTAGCTGGCATGCTGCTCCAACACATAGCATAGTATACACCCACACAATCAAAATGGACTTCACCATACCTCTATATTCTGTACACAGTCTCTCTCTTTTCTCTCCCTCTCTCTCTCTCTCTCTTCCACACTCACATACACACACTCACACACATCACACATACACACTCATGTGTACAAGTGCACATAAACACACACACAGCACACACACAGAGCCATAAAAACTGCAACCTATTCCCACTGTTATTGGGGCCACAAGCAAGATAAATACAGACAATTCCCCCAGTGAAGGTGCTTGTAGTAAATCAATGTAATGGTCCAGGGGACCTGGCATATCTATATATTCATGCATCCATGTGCTCGTAAATAACTCCCATTGATCTCTTATCAATAGCGGCATATATAGAGGAGCTTAATGCAATGCTGGTTCTGGGAAAATACTCATTTTACTTCTACTAGGCCTTGGGATTGAGCTGTCAAGCTCAACCGTACTCTACAGTTTTTTTCTGTCTTTCTGTCTTTTTTCGGTCTTTTTCGCCTTTCTTGCCCAGAGTTTTGTGCTCTGAGTGTGTTGAAATGTGCTGAGGTGCCAGTCATAGGTCTGTGTGTGTGTGTGTGTGTGTGTGTGTGGAGGAGCCAGTCAGGCTCCAATCCCTGTCCTCATTACCACTCACACAAAGCCCGCCACAGAATCAATGCTGAGGGCTTAGACTCTAATACCAGGTATGTTGCACGAACGAATGGTGTGTGTGTGTGTTTATGTGTGTGTGTGTGTGTGTGTGTGTCTGTGTGTGTGTGTGTATGTGTGCGTGCATGTGTGGTGCTGGTCTAACACAGAGACTGACACACTCACACAACTCACACAAGAAAAAAATGTGTGTGTGTCTGTGTGTGCATGTGTGTGACACTGAGAGAGAGAGAGAGAGAGAGAGAGAGATGAAGAACACAAGAATATCTGGGCATTTTTTCCCTATCTCTTCTAACGAGCACAAACACAAGCGATGCATTGTCTTCCTGGGCAACATATGAGACCCTGTCATGCATTCACTTAAGTGTAGACATTTGTCAGATTCCTAGAACTGTAATTAGGAGTGCAATTCTGTGGAGTTAAAGGAGGGCTGTGCGGACAATGCTGCCCATTTAGTCTAACTGGCTTTAATGTGGGCTCTACAGCACAGCTATATAGCAGCTGGGACATGGACGTCTTTGAGCACTACTGTTGGCGGTCATTGATTTAACTGCGTTTCCGTACACGCCACTTGCTGCATCTTTCACTTACATCACCGTGTTAATGTTGCAGTTTTTCTTGTTGGCGTCACAAGGGCTCCTGTCGCAGAGCATTGTGGGTTTTCTGTTTTCAGCGTCTTTTTCCCCCTCTCCCGGGTCAGTCCCACTGAGATTACATTTCTTTTTTAGGGGCGAGCTGACAACACAAGGACTGTGAATGTGTGTGGTGACGAGGGACAGGCGACGCCGAGACCGCGCAAAGCGACGTCCGACTGTCAGCGCGACACAGTGACATTAAAATATCTGTCACAAGTTAAAAGAGGCGCTCGCTTCAATCAGAGCATTGCAGATTAAACGTCTGAATGGTGAATAAGAGAGAGAGATAGAGAGGGAGGGAGCAAGTGTGTATGAGAGACAGATAGAGACAGTCCAGCGTAGAGCGGTGTGCTTTTGAAGAGATCTTTGAAGTCTGCGCAGATAATTAAATGCGGCTACGGAGAGCTTCACCAAACTGCAGCAGCTTGAGAATGGCAGCTCCTAGCAACACTCTAAACAAACGTTACCCAACACAACAAGATGAGCGAAGACTACTGGCTCTCCTGCAAGTGCCAATAACACTGAAGACGTGCCCACGACTGCAGCAACCTCCAGTCCCTTTTGCACTCCCATCTGTCTTGCCCCTCAGAGCAGAGAGCTGGGGGTGCACCCTGGGAGTCTCTGAAGAGCACCTCCCTACCACCTCCTCTTCACATTAACACCCCCCCCCTCCCCACACACACTCTGCCTCATTCGTCCCCACTGCGCTCCCTTTCTCTGCCCCTGGTTGCTCATGTCAGAGCAGCACGTCCCCTGGTTGCTCATGTCAGAGCAGCACGTCCCCTGGTTGCTCATCTTTAGCGAGGTTCAACCCTAGTGCATCCTGTGTTAAGTAATGGGTTTCACTGTGGTGTTGGGTGTGTGTGTATGCGTTGCCCACGCCTCTGACAGCAGCATACAGGGTTGGAGGTGCTTTTCTGAGAACACCAGTGTGTATATGTGTGTGTATGTGTGTGTTTGTGTGTGTGTGTGTGTGAGAAAGAGAACAGAACAGGGGGCGAGAGAGATGCGCAGGAAAATAAATACAGCCCAGGAAAACAGATCAATAAATATTTCAGCAGCTGCTTCTCTCTCTCACTCATTATTTCTTTCTTTTTTTCTGTCTCTCTCTGTCTCTCTCTCACACACTCTCTGGTAAACTGGCCCTGGAGCCAAAAATTGGGGGAAGGTGGTGATAGTAGGAGAAGAACTGAGGGATGCTGATTTTTAGAGCGAGGGAGAGAGAGGGAGAAAGGGAGAGAGAGAGAGGGAGAGAGGGAGAAAGTTGGCAGAGAGGGAGAGAGAGAGAGGGAGAGAGAGAGAGAAAGGGAGAAAGGGAGAGAGAGAGAGGGAGAGAGAGGGAGAGAGGGAGAAAGTTGGCAGAGAGGGAGAGAGAGAGAGGCAGAGAGAGAGAGAGGGGGAGAGAGTTTGCAGAGAGGGATAGTGAATGTGGGACAGGTGGGTAGGGGGGCACGAGCTCATCTGAGAATGTGAGGAGTCGTGTGAGAGTGTAGGAATGGTAAGCTGATGTAGCCAGAGTGTCATGAGGTCTCCCTCAAGCCTGCCCACTCAAATGGGCTGCTACCTGCTACCTGCTCTTTCAGTGTTCTCCAAAATCATACTATAGTCTATCATACTGTCTAAAACGGACAGTTCTGGTCCTTGATTAGGAGTGTTAATCGTGTTCGATGCCGTTGTAAAAGCCAGCGCGATTCTTCACGTCGACCACATTTCATTCATTTTTATTAAAGTATGTTTTCTGGGATTCATACCTTATTTAGATAGGACAGTGAAGTGTGACAGGAAGCAAGTGGGAGAGAGAGATGGGGTGGGATCACATGACCGCAGGAGAGAGAGATGGGGTGGGATCGGGAAATGGCCGCAGGTCAGATTTGAACCTGGGTCCCTGTGGGCACTTGGATCCATACAAGGTGTGGGCGCGTTAGCCTGTTCGGTTCTATATCACTGCACCATCAAACATTGATACAAAAATTGGAGTTCCTGCATTTTGATGTTGCTTGGCAACCATTCGGATTGAAGAAATATATTTCTTGAATGATTATTTATGAATAAATTGTTTCATGTCTAGTTGCTGTGCCATTATTTTATGAAATATTGCCAGGTATATGTAGTTCCGTTTTAGAATAAGCCACTTGAGGCTGTAGGCTCTAGTGATGTTAGCACAGCTAAGAGGGAGGCTCCACTTTGCGTGTTCTTAACAGCATCCCTGAGCTTCTAAAACTGGAATTTACAGCCTCTTGGGCTCACTGCTTCATTTTAACATAATTTTCCACAAAGCCTCTTTTCCAAAAAACTCTTAATAAATATAAAAAAAAATCACCAACTAACTCAAATAACTATGATCCTTGCATCTGCACCAAATCCAACTATATCCAGCTCAGAAAATCATGATAATGAGTATGCTATATCAAAATGATGGACTGAGGCCAGTTTTGTTCGTCTAAGAAAACATCAATTGGTGGATGGTGCTTATCTATGACATAACTATAAATAAAACATGTGTGGTAAATATCTCAGGTCTGACAGCCAAGTAAACAAAATAAGGATCAGTTATGCTCATACAATTTTTTCTCGCCCACTTGGTCTTTTTGTTGTTGAGCTGTCTAGTTCTCATGGTTAAGTGATTCCTCACATCTCCAGCACGGCGCTTCAGCCCAACCAGGGGAGCACAGAGAGGTGGGGTCACAGGACGTGATTAACCGTGAGATGGCATTAACAAGTGGCAGCCGGTCAACTGCGCGTGACAGACAACACACATTTGAGTCGTCACATGCTTCAGTGCTGCCAGTGCTCCAATTAAAGAACACCATACTGTCCCTCCTCCGGGCCTGTCACATCCGCAGGGTACTTAACAAACGACTCAAGCATTATGAGCAATATGGGTGTCGTCTGCTATGTTTAATTCAGAGGCAGAGGGAGGGAGGGAGGGAGGGTGGGGGTAGATATGGGCAGAGGGAGGGAGAGAGAGAGGCAGAGGGAGAGAATATGAAAGAAGACGTGGGCGAAGTGGTCAGGGCAGCAAGAGGAGTTATAGTTATAAAAAAATGATTGAAGGAGAGTGAAGAATGAGGCAGGGAGAGAGGGAAGGAAAGAGGGAGGGAGGGAGAGAGAGAGAGGGAGGGAGAGAGAGGGGAGAAGGAGACAGATGGCGCAGAGGGGAGAGGAGGCGCGGGGAGGAGGGGAGGGGAGGAGGGGAGAGGAGGGGAGGAGGCGAGGGGAGGAGGGGAGGGGAGGAGGCGCGGGGAGGAGGGGAGGGGAGGAGGGGAGGAGGAGGGGAGGAGGCGCGGGGAGGAGAGGAGGGGAGAGGAGGAGGGGAGGAGGGGAGAGGAGGCGCGGGGAGGAGGGGAGGGGAGGCGCGGGGAGGAGGGGAGGAGGGGAGGAGGCGAGAGGAGGCGCGGGGAGGAGGCGAGAGGAGGCGCAGGGAGGAGGGGAGAGGAGGCGCAGGGAGGAGGGGAGAGGAGGCGCGGGGAGGAGGGGAGGAGGGGAGGCGCAGGGAGGAGGGGAGGAGGCGAGAGGAGGCGCAGGGAGGAGGGGAGAGGAGGCGCGGGGAGGAGGGGAGGAGGGGAGAGGAGGCGCAGGGAGGAGGGGAGAGGAGGCGCGGGGAGGAGGGGAGGAGGGGAGAGGAGGGGAGAGGAGGAGGCGAGGGGAGGAGGGGAGAGGAGGGGAGAGGAGGAGGCGAGGGGAGGAGGGGAGAGGAGGCGCGGGGAGGAGGGGAGGGGAGGCGCGGGGAGGAGGGGAGGAGGGGAGAGGAGGGGAGAGGAGGCGCAGGGAGGAGGGGAGAGGAGGCGCGGGCGGCAACTGGCTGAGAGGGAGGATGAACTGAGCTGAAGATGGCCAGTAGCACCTAATAACAAACGGCAGCTTCTCCCGCCTCGTAAAAAAGGAAAGGGGGGTAGAGAGGGAGAGAGAGAGAAAGAGAGAGAGAGAGAGGAATAGGTGGCGGGAGGATGGAGTGGGTGCTGTTCTGCGAGAGAGAGAGAAAGAGAGAGAGAGAGAGGAATAGGTGGCGGGAGGATGGAGTGGGTGCTGTTCTGCTGTAAAAGCATTTCAGGGTCAGTGGTGAAGTGGCCGAGCCTCAGCAATATGGGGCTCTCATTAGAGGATCCTCAGCAATATGGGGCTCTCATTAGAGGATCATTCCAGGGAGACGTCGCACTAACAAGGAGCGCTTTCTTCATTGCACCTTGGTAATGACGGGTTGTTAGCATTTTTTGTTGCTGTTGGCTGCTCATTTTGAAACACACACACACACACACACACACACACGCACACAGAGAGAGAGAGAAAGAGAGAGAGATGGAGAGAGAGAGTTTACCTCCAGCATCCAGTATTATCTGCAGTCTTTGTTAACCTGTGGGAAGCCTACTAGTCGAACTGTGGGGGTGTGTCATGGCTGTCATGCCCCGGTGCAGTCACTGTCCACGCGCCGTCCTACCCTGAGACGACAGGATGCACCATTAAAGGCTACCGGTGCAGTCACTGTCCACGCGCCGTCCTACCCTGAGACGACAGGATGCACCATTAAAGGCTACCGGTGCAGTCACTGTCCACGCGCCGTCCTACACTGAGACGACAGGATGCACCATTAAAGGCTACCGGTGCAGTCACTATCCACGCGCCGTCCTACCCTGAGACGACAGGATGCACCATTAAAGGCTACCGGTGCAGTCACTATCCACGCGCCGTCCTACCCTGAGACGACAGGATGCACCATTAAAGGCTACTGGTGCAGTCACTATCCACGCGCCGTCCTACACTGAGACGACCGATCCAGCAGGATGCACCATTAAAGGCTACTGGTGCAGTCACTATCCACGCGCCGTCCTACCCTGAGACGACAGATCCAGCAGGATGCACCAAGGCTAGCTAGTGGCTTTGTCATAGCCCTCTCTTCCCTGCTTACCCCCTAATGTGGGCATCACTCTAGTGTGGGCATCACTCTAATGGTGGCATCACTCTAATGTGGGCATCACTCTAATGTGGGCATCATCACTCTAGTGTGGGCATCACTCTAATGTGGGCATCACTCTAATGTGGGCATCATCACTCTAATGTGGGCATCACTCTAGTGTGGGCATCACTCTAATGTGGGCATCATCACTCTAATGTGGGCATCACTCTAGTGTGGGCATCATCACTCTAATGTGGGCATCACTCTAATGTGGGCATCATCACTTTAATGTGGGCATCACTCTAGTGTGGGCATCATCACTCTAATGTGGGCATCATCACTCTAATGTGGGCATCACTCTAATAGTGGTGTCAACAATAATCGATTCGGCGATGCATTGCAATGCGGGGTATGCACGATTCAGCATTGATGCGGCAACGTGCCATAATCGATTATGTCACTGTTTATTTGCTGGCCTTGAGTGGACAATAAAGTTGTGAAGTTTCAATTACTTCTGGGGGCATTTCCGGAGCAACGTTGTGATGACATGCGCAGCCTGTAGCTACATGCTAAGCGGCAGCACTAGCTAGCATAACAACAACACTAAAGAATCAAGATGACGGAGGGAGATGAACGCGATAGACGGGTAATTAAAAACGCACCCAAAGCTTGGAAAGCGGACATCTGGGCACATTTCGGATTCTACGAAGTTAATGGGAAACTAGACGTACGCGGTGTGTAAAACCTGCCACACTAAAATCAAGCACGTTGGCAATACAACTAACTTCACGAGCCATGTCGATCGTTGGCATCCTGAGTTGACTTCGTTACTGTGTGTGCAGTATGTGCAGGGTAGGAATTTCACGACGGCCATGGCCATCGTTGCCCCTTGAGTTGGCCGTGATGCCCCTTTGAAAATCAGAGGTTTACAGGCCACGGTGGCCTTGGTGTCCCCTTCTTTCAATATTCTGTTTTGCGTCCGACTAATAACGATTTTTATTTAGCCCATGGCCTGTCAAAATAAGCATTCACAGCGCAAATTAATTTAGTCTTTTAAGAGCTTTTTCTCAGCTTTTAAACAATGTTAGCCGTTAATTGCTGTGGTGAACGGTTCATGAGAAAAGTAAATATAATTCAATTTAATCATAAATTCTACTGAAGGTTCTGCGCCCATCTCCCTACCCATTCATATCGGTGGGATACTTCACAAACCCTTCGTTCAACACATAACAAACCACATATTAGAATAAACAGCTGACCTTACCGAACAGAAAGGTGTAAAGCAGTCCCCTGTACAGTTAGCCGTTCCAGAGTAATCCAGTTTTGAATTTGCAGCAAATTTCGACATGCATGGATGTCTCCAAATTTGGGCTTTAAGTTTTACAATGTGTTTAAATTATTAAACGTATTAAAATGCCATATCCAATACCCTGTACCATTCAATTTTATTTTATTTAATGATATTTATGTCAAAGATACAGGAGAGTGATAATACACACAGCAGCCAATAAAATCTGTTCAATATCTGACTGCTTGTATTGCCTCATGACCTCAAAATGTGCCTTGTTGTGTGCAGTAGAATTTTGATGCATCGCAATGCATCGTAGAATCGAATTGAATCGAATCGTTACCTGGTGAATCGTAATCGAATCGAATTGTGAGGGCAGTGCCAATGCACACCTCTACACTCTAACATGCGGGTCCCCTGCTTAACCCAGTGTGGGCATCACTCTAATGTGGGCATCACTCTAGTGTGGGCATCACTCTAATGTGGGTATCACTGTAACACGCGGGTCCCCTGCCATTTCTTTTTCTCTAGTTATTCTTATTAGACAGCCCAGCTGTGCATGGTGCCAGTGTGATGATGAAGCGATGATATCAACATGGCAGACGATAAAGCGCAGGTGATAAAGCGATGATATCAACATGGCAGGTGATGAAGCGATGACATCAACATGGCAGACGATGAAGCAATGACATCAACATGGCAGACGATGAAGCGATGACATCAACATGGCAGACGATGAAGCGATGACATCAACATGGCAGACGATGAAGCGATGATATCAACATGGCAGACGATGAAGCGATGACATCAACATGGCAGACGATGAAGCGATGATATCAACATGGCAGGTGGGCAGTTCAGACTCCGCTCAGGGACGGACAAATTCATCAAGCATCGGAGTGTGACAACCTTCTAATAGACGTAAGGGTGATGTCTCAGCCAGGTCACAAGGAGACCTCAGTGTGTTAATATGACGGGGAATTAGAGGCAGACTTGGGGATACACATGGTTAAAACACTGTGTGAGTGGATTCGATCGTAACACTGTGTGAGCTTGGCAGCAGTTGTGTTTGTTGATGTTGCATAATAAAACATTTCAGAGCTGATTGCCATACATTGGAGGAGGACAAAATACATGTACTGTGTGTGTGTGTGTGTGTGTGTGTGCGCATGCATGCGTGTGAGTGTGTGCGTGTGCGATAGCTCACTAATTGTATGCAGGATGCGATTTGGGCGAGTGATTGAGCAGTGATATCAGTCCTAATTAGGTTTGCCGTCAGATGGCTCAGTGTTATTGTGATGCGATATTCCACTAATTTGGAGAGGGGCGAATTTCTCCGCGGACTTATTCTCTTCTGCTGGACCGACGGTGGGTGGAATGCTGCCAGTGAGCAGACTGTGTATGAAACGCTGGCTTTGCCTTCTCCACAAAACAAAAAAGAACATTCCAGATTTTGTGGCGCGGTGGTGTGGGGAGGGGTGGAGTAGAGAGGGTAGGGGCATGTTGATGCATACCCTTTTGTGCTGCAACCTCAACACATTCATAGGCAAAGCTTGCATTTGGGCATGAATGCAAATGGATTGTGTGAAACGAGAGTTATCCTCTGTAAAATTGTGTTGAATGTCATTAATTTTCAGGGGCAGTTTTGTGTGTATTTAATTATCATTTGTTAATTAATTTTATGGAGTTTAGTCCCTTGCCTGGATTGAAGATTTCTTTTCTTTTTTTTTTTTTAACCTCATTGACTCATTGTACTCTGAACATTACAAAGTGTAGTCAGGCAGCTTACAAGACGTGGGTCGGGTATGTGAACGCTGTTAAAATACCTGTCTGGTTGTCCTTGTCAGAGCCTTATGAACTGTTGCAGTACAAGCAGCAGGTCTGCAGATTGGTATCTGGTAATGTTGTGTGACACTGATGGAAAATTGCCCTGATTATCCAGGAGCATGACTGCAGAGTCCAGAGGTTTTGGAGTGTTTACTTGGGGCATCTGACTGCGGGCCACTGTGACAATGAAAGCTTGAAATTGAATTTAAATTTAATGTTTTTCTCTGCATGACTGTCGCCAAACAAATAGCCTTCTCCAGGAAGTGGATATTTATGACTGTAACTTTTCCTTGGGAAAAATTGAGTCGGCCAATGTTTCCAAGTCTCAGAGAAAATCAAAGTTTTTCAAATGAATTTTTGGAAGATTGCCTGGCCAGAGAGCCATTAGCAGGGGCCTTATCATTGTTTAAATTACATGATCCAATTAATTTGATATTTTACTCTCATTATTTCAATAATTTACATAATAAAATCAGGCCATTTATAATTGGAGTGACTCATTCTAACAAGAAAATTAAACTTCACTCCGAACTGCTACTGAGAACATTTTTCCCCAAACTTATTTGATAACCATGCATTATGGATAAGATATCCTAATGCAATCAAGTCCCTTTCTCCTTTCCCCTCTACGTTCTTCTCTCTGTCTCTCTCTCTTTCTTTCTCTCTTTCTATCTCACTCTCTTCCTTACTGCCCTGCTGAAACCACTCGGTGGGGAGTCCAGGCCCCCATAAAATATCACTCTTTTTATCGCCTCCATGACCTTTTCCATGGTCAACACACACTCAATTCCCATTAACAAATGATGAAAGTTTGATGCGGGTCAATTAGTTACCTAATGTCGGGCAACATCTCCCTGGGAACGAGATAGTTTCCCGCTGACGAGTCAATACATGCGTCCTTAACGTGAGTGACACCCATGGAGAGGCAGCAGCTCTGTTCTATCAGGAGCGCTTCCTGAAACCCTCCATCAATAACCCCCCCCGTCTGTCTGCCGTATTAATACCGGCCAGATAGGCAAAGCGAGATGGATGGAAGTGCTGACCTGAGGTCTGCCTCCCTCTCGTCTCCCCCCGCCCGTGCGCTAAGCAAAGTTGCGCGTGGTCAGCACTTTGGCGGAGAGCCGTCCGAGGTCCATCTCTCCGCCCTCCCGTGGCTCTCGTCCCAGTATTGCTGCCCTGAGCCTGGACGCTGTGGCAGCCCAGCTTGGACGCCTTCCAGTGGGGTTCCTATATGGGGATAAACAGTATAGGGGGAGAATAAGCCTTTTAGTGATGCATATGGGTTGCCTATAGAGTTCCATCACGAGCCAAATAATGATTGTGGTTGTGTTCTGACAAATAAATGCTTTTGTATTTCAATGGAAAAATGTGTCCTAACTGTAAATCACAAAAATGCTCTAAATCTATTACTTATTGACATGCACTGTCGATGATGGTGCAGCTGTGCTTTTCAATTCACAAGGCATATTGGACTGTGTAAGTATTTTGATTGGCTCAAAGCGGTAACTTTCTTTGTAAACGTATCATTATGAATTGATTGAATTCTGTGTGTTTGTGTGTGTGTGTGTGTGTGTGTGTGTGTATGTGTCTGAGTGGAGGTTGTTGGGGGGGCAAAGCCATTGTCTCGTATCTGTAATTATTTCTGTGTTTTTCTGCATGATGTCAACGAGCCGTCAAATGTTTCTCTCGTTCTGGCCCTTCGTGAGAGCCGAATCCCTTTGAAGCAGTCAGTGGAGCTTATTCATATACAACAGAGAGATGCCCTCATTTTGAACATGACAAATAGACTGTGTGCATCGCTAACAGTTCCAGGTGTCGTCTCACTGAAGCTGACATGACAGATCCATGCGCCAATCTATCACTATGAAAACCACATTGACATTTAAGGCCTGATGACATACTTGATGACATGCTCTTTGAAGTAAAACAGATGGGCTTGCTGATCAGAAGGGGAGCTGCTCAATCTCACACCAATCAGTTCAGGGAGCAGCTCTGTGTGTAGATCCTTAGAGAGAGAGGGATAGAGAGGGAGAAAAAAAGAGAGAGATGGAAAATAGAGAAAGAGAGAGATTGTGAATCAGGAGCTTGACTGACTGTACTCCATGGGTAGCCTGTGCAGTGGTATGCCAAACAGACACTTCAAATTACTCCACTCGAGATTTCTTTGGACCTCGAGTGTCAGTGTCGTAAATTCCTACTTTAGGGTGCATTACCTTGGCGTAATGAGGTTGCAGCAGAGAGTAATTGTCTGCACTTTTTCCCTTCCTTGTGACCCATACCAATCAGTTCAACATCAATCAAAACAAATGTGTTTGCGTCATATGCACATTATGGCTTCTAAGGGATGCACAAAAGTGGGCTCAGCGGCTAGAGGCCGAGTTAGCCCCAGGCCAGTCGTAACGGACTTGACACAAAAGGGCAGCTCATGATGTAGTGGAACCAAATGTAATGTCTTCTCCAAGGTGGGGGATTTGGTCCCAGGCAGAGTAATTCTCAGAGAAGCCAGTGGTCCCCAAAATATAATTAGGCTCTAAACGACTCCTTGTGAGGCCATGAGGAGAAAGAGAAGAGTAGAGAAGGGCTGAATTATGATCTGAGTGTCTAAGTACAAATTAGAACCTCTTGTTCTCCTGCGGAGCCTGTGCTGTCACATGTAAGTCACTTAAATGGCACAAGTGTCCTTTGATCTGCTCTATTTTGGTGTACAGTGTGCAGAATGAAACACAAAACTAGACACAGAAGGACATTGTTCATCTCCCACAGTTACATTGTTCATCTCCATGCTTACATTGTTCATCTCCATGGTTACGGTTACATAGTTCATCTCCATGGTTACAACATTAAAATGCAGACATGGGATGATGACCTTGCTTTGGCCTCGACCTTGACCTTTCCATTGTCTAATTCTGAGTGTTAGTATGAAAAGCCATGAAATGCTGACCAGGCCGATGTTTGCCATCTTGAGCTCTGCTAGCCCTCTGTGTGGTGGCAGTGGCACATGTGTTATCTGCAAACACAGAGCCAAGTGTCAGCTTTAGTGTGCTAATCTTCAGCTAATTCGGTGGCTGTTGTACAGACCCCAGGCATTTCAGCAGCCTGCCACCCAGCTAACTCGCCACTGCAGCGGGGGAAACAAGCTAGCCACTGTATTTACACGCCTCACCGTGCTGTTTGGGAGTCCGAGCTCTTACTATGCTGTGGAGGTCTGAGTTTCAGCAGCAGCAGTAGAACACTACACCCTGTAATTAAAGACTTTCTGCAAAGTTGAAGACTGAGCTTACAAGCTTGTTTGCTTTCAACAACTTGAATATCTGAGAAGTTCCCAGTTAAAGGTGAACGAGTGTGGGCCAGCCACTCATCCCAGCTTCAGTAAAGACGTGGGTATGCAGGGGCATAGCCAGCACGCAGAGCCCTGGCTAGTGCTTCTTGGAGCCTTGAGCATTTTTGTGCCTTGAGTTTCTGGTACTGGCACAGAAAAGCCTTTTGTCATATTGATTCCCCTCAAACGGTACAATTTGCATTTAGCCAGGTGTGGTGGATCGATTCCCCGTAAAAGCTTACTGTTCTGACAATCCTCCGAAGATCAGAGCTCTGTTAATTATTTCCCCCTGGTAAAACTCTGACATATGTACTTACTGGCGGCTGTGTTATTTTTAAGGCCCCATATATCTGGATTGCCAGGTTTATTAAAGACGTCACTCGCATGTCCTTGAGCTCTATTCCCCCACGCCAGGCTTGTCAGCATTGGGGCTTTCTAGGCCAGGGCATTTCCTCTATCCCGTGTATTTTTAGTCCTGCCATATATGATACGCCATTTTAGGAAAACATTTGTTTGGATCACAGCATCGATGCTAATCTTACATTGCAGAGGTATTCATTTCCACAACAACTGAGTCAAAGCTATTTAAACACCAGAGTTAGTGTCGTATTGCGCTTGTGTCGAGATTGTGTAATTAAACACCATAGTCAATGAAAGCATATAGCCTCAGTGTGCTCATAATGTACTGGTGTGTACAGCAGGATTGCAGAGCTATTTTGCTGATATATTTCTGTTGGCTAGTTCAATAATGTAGCCATCCAGCTATTTGCAAGAAATGGAAAAATAGGAAGTTGATTGATGGCTTCTCATTTGGAATGCGAGCTTCAGAGTTTGTGGTTCAATGCGCAGTGTTATTTGGGAATATTTCCGTAGTGGTAAACTGTATAACGGCCACATGGCCATGTCCTCTACATCTGTATTAGTCAATATGTAGTTAATTTTTTTAAATAAGGTTGCCTCCACTATGGAGATCAATACATATCCCCATCCATATATATATATATATATATATATGGAGATCAATACATATCCTCATCCATTTATATATATACATATTCTAGTTGTTCTTTTTCCTTTTATTTGAATCAGAGGCATGTGCTAGTTAAATGAGCCTTGTTTGATATCAATAGCTAGTTTGGTAGAGGCATTCCCATCTGCCCTCATGCTCAGTTTTGATCTGAGTCGACGCTACAGCAAGTAAGGAACCATCCAGCTTGAGTGTATTTACTAGAGTTATCCGAGTAGCTCCATAAGCTCACTGGGAAATAGCCCCATGCTGCGTGATGGAGCAGAAAGGCTGGCGGGCTGTGATGCTCTAGTGCTTTAGCATGGAGGGGCAGCAGGAGCAGCCGCAACAGCCGCTGGTGTGTATGTGTGTGTGTGTGTGTGTGTGTGTGTGTGTGTGTGTGTGTGTGTGCATGTGTCTGTGTGTGTGTGTGTGTGTGTGGAGAGAGTGGGAGAGGAGAGGAAGAGAGAAGTGTGTGGGTGAAAGAGCCCATGGCTACTCTTGCAGGCTTGATCTGCTGCCTCTCAGCTTGTAGTGCAGCACAGGTCTTAGACAGACATTGCACTCTCTCTCTCACACACACTCACACACACACACACGCACGCACACACACACACATACATTATAAGGGTGCATAAGCACACACACACAAGAAAATCACGCACATACGAGAAATAGTAACATTATTTTATAAGCCCTCGAACATTCAGAGTATATGAATGTGTCAGTTCATCAAGACGCACAGCTGTACAGAAAGGTGTGTGCTGCATAATAATTTCCAAATCTGTAAGCAAGAAGTGCACAATCATTTGCCCATATGCAAACACACACACACACACACACACACACAGAGACACACACACACACACAGAGAGACACACACACAGACACACACACGCACACACACACAGAGACACACACACACACACACACACACACACACACAAACACACACACACACACACACACACACACACACACACACACACACAGCATATCCGTTAAGTACACACACACTCTTCATCTCAATCAGCGACTCTCTCGCTGCATCCGTCTGCCTCTGTAGCCATCTGTCAGCTCTGGCGAGGAGAGAGAGAGGCCTTGTGGGAGTCTGGCTAAGTTCTTCATCACACATGGTCATGGACACACACACACACACACACACACACACACATACGGCCACCTTGCCCACCCCCACGTCCTGCCATGCAGCTTGAGCTGTCACTCTGGGCAGCGGGCACCCTTCACTCCGAGGTTACATGGCGGCGACATGAATATTAACGCCATGGCCTCCGCCCCCGTGCGATGACCGTGCCGTTTGGATGCTCCACAGCTACCATCCCCACAGAAAACGAGGAGGTCGAGCCGCTCACCCCAGCAAGGTCGCACTCAGCGTCCACCCCCCCTCACCCACACGTACCCCACCGCCCGTTGACCCCCTGCAACCCACTCCGCCTGTCACAGCCAGGGCACAAAGACACACCGCTTCAGCCCGGTCCACTTGGGACTGGGAGCAGGGCTGAGGGAGCACTGCTGATATGCTAATGATATGGCCCGTGTGATAGGAAGGGGCCTGGAAGTGGACACTGGGGACCAATGCTGGCACACACACCTGTTTAGCTGTGAGGAATGGAGACATGGCACTGGGATCGACCTTTGAGAAGAGGAGAGCTGACACTGCCACAGTGTATTTCTGCAGTTCAGTTCTAGGCCATCTTGCAGCCCCCACCGATCCTTGTGTTGTGTCGTTTCATGCCAACCCTGGGGAGGTTGAAGATGACTTGGTCCTTGTGATGTCTGAAGCCAATGCCAACATGTCTACCAAAATGTGTGCATGGGAAGTTTACAGAATATGGAATAATAAACTGGTCAGAGCAGGTAGAAGTTCAGGGATGTGTGATATCTCAAACAGAGTGAAGTCCAGTTCAGGGATGTGTGATATCTCAAACAGAGTGAAGTCCAAGAGTACATGACAGAAAACTGTAGATAGAATGTGTACACTTGTTTTTGATGGCCACCATATTACTGTAAGAAAGAGATCTTATGTGAAAATATCAGATGCATTGCAGCCAAAGTAACACAGATGTTCCAAAATGTTAATGGTACAATGTCAAACCTGGGGTGTAGTCTATGGGGATTGTGCAAGCCACACATCTGTGCGACCCTCTGCAGGACTAAGGGGCCCACTCCCTCAGCTGTGGTTATGCACATCATGCACTAATGCCATTTTATGGTGTTCAGATACAAACACGAAATGGGTGCTCAGTGTTGTTATGACAACGTGTTACACTGTTTATGACAGTCCTCTCCTCTCGACTGCACTCCAGGAGTAGTTATGCCAACAAAGGCAAGAAGGAGAACAGTGAACCACATTCAGCAAGAGAACAGATTAGCAGTGAATCACATTTAGCAAGAGAGCAGATTAGCAGTGAACCACATTCAGCAAGAGAGATTAGCAGTGAATCACATTCAGCAAGAGAGCAGATTAGCAGTGAATCACATTCAGCAAGAGAACAGATTAGCAGTGAACCACATTCAGCAAGAGAGATTAGCAGTGAATCACATTTAGTTAGAGAGCAGATTAGCAGTGAATCACATTCAGCAAGAGAACAGATTAGCAGTGAATCACATTTAGCAAGAGAACAGATTAGCAGTGAATCACATTCAGCGAGAGAACAGATTAGCAGTAAATCACATTTAGCAAGAGACCAGATTAGCAGTGAATCACATTCAGCAACAGAGCAGATTAGCAGTGAACCACATTCAGCAAGAGAACAGATTAGCAGTGAATCACATTTAGCAAGAGAACAGATTAGCAGTGAATCACATTCAGCAACAGAGCAGATTAGCAGTGAACCACATTCAGCAAGAGAACAGATTAGCAGTGAATCACATTCAGCAACAGAGCAGATTAGCAGTAAATCACATTCTATTGGAGTACCAACACAAATAGGAGGACTGAAGCGCTTATTTGATCACCATTCCAGGAACAAGACCCGTGTGTGAGTGGTGTTGGTGTGTGTGTGTATGTGAGTGGTGTTGGTGTTAGTGTGTGTGTGTGGTGTTGGTGTGTGCGTGGTGTTGGTGTTGGTGTGTGCGTGGTGTTTGTGTTGGTGTTGTAGTGAGCACTGAAGACCCGTGTGTGAGTGGTGTTGGTGTGTGTGTGAGTGGTGTTGGTGTTAGTGTGTGTGTGTGTGTGTGTGTGTGTGTGGTGTTGGTGTGTTCGTGGTGTTGGTGTTGTGGTGAGCACTGAAGACCAAGGGGGTCTGTAACCAAAGGCACTAGAGTCTGAGCCCGAGCCTTGAGGCTCTGCCTTCACTGTTGCCTCAACACACACACACACACACACTCTCTCTCTCTTTTGCGTGCACTCTCTCTCTCTCTGTCTCTCTCTCTCTCACACTCTCTCTATTTCCCCTCTCCAGTGGACACCCAAACCCACATGGGATTAAGCACACACTCCCGGCCTTTCTCTCCCTCTTTCTCTCCCTCTTTCTCTCCCTCTTTCTCTCTGCCCCTCTTTGTCTTCCTTCCCTTCATTCTCTTACCCTCTCTCTCTCTCTTCTCAAACCTCTCTCCCTCCCTCTCCCCTTTTAGATCACACACACAGCAGCTGCTTAAAAATTCATGCGTGTGGATTTTTGGTCATTAAAGACCGATCATCAGCCTTTTTTTCCTCTTCTTTAATGAAATCCAATATTCATGAAAATGGATTTTCCTTTTTTCTTTTTTATGTGGCTGTGTTGTTTTTCTCTCCATCTCCTCCTCTCTAACCCCCGTCTATCCGACAAGCTTGTTTTGACTGTGTCGCCTTGTCTGCACTGGATGTCGGGCTAGTTAGAGAAGGCCTGGGCTAATACCATCATACGGAGAGCTAATTATCCTAGCGGCCGAGTCGTCGCAAAAGGCCTGGGTTAATACTATCATACGGAGAGCTAATTATCCTAGCGGCCGAGTCGTCGTAAAAGCTAATTAGGTGAATGGAGAGGTTGCTAGGGGTTGGAGAAAGGGGGGTGAGACAAGTGTGCAAAAGCTGTCAGAGGCATTAGCTGGGTCAGTCAGTGCTCCGGCCTTTCAAAGAGAGCCTGGGGACCGGAATAGACCTTTTATTTGTCTTGCAGCAATGCAGTAGAAGGAAGGTGTTTGCCATGAGAATTACTCAGGCTTGTAATCAATAGCCAAGAGAGAGAGGGTGTGTGTGTGTGTGTGTGTGTGTGTGTGTGTGTATCTGTATGTGTTTTGTGGGAAGGTAAAGCAAGGAGGGATTGGGGGTAGGGATTGTTTTTTTGTTCCAGCACCAAGAATAGGAAGCACTAAGTCAGGTCAATTAAAAATGTATGCTCGTTTGATGTTGCATACTCACGGATTATGGAGTGTCTCATTTCAAGATCGTTAGGCCAAACCAG